>NW_019385255.1:114605-242894 GCF_000671375.1 Centruroides sculpturatus | reverse complement strand
CCTACAATTTTTTGTTTATAACGTAGTTTATACGGATTATTTTCAAAAAAATATACGTATTTTGGAAATGTTGAGTCGAATTAGTCTAGAATCGATTAATTTTATGAAAGAAAACCTTTCAAACAGCCGTAGTCCGTAAACTATGATTCCTACAAAATTGATTCATAAAGAACGGAACGTATCTACCGTCTTATAGGGGGATCTACTGTACAGGAATTGATATAAAAATACAAAAAAATATATTATCTTTAATGGTATCTACAAACATTAACCTCAAAATTAACATTTAAATTTTAGACACAGAAATTTTTACTATTCAAACTGTTTACTTAAGCTCATTAATTCATCATTTATGGTCATTAGCAAACTGAAGTTTTCTTACATATATTAATTCAGTATTTGAATAAACATATTTATACTTGTATTGTAATTATTAAGTAGAATTATCTATACTAATATTATAAAGAGGTAATGTTTGTAAGTATGTATGTAAGTTTCTTTGCTGCAGGTAATCTCCGAAACTACTCATCTGATTTCAAAAATTCTTTCACCAATATTTAGAATGGAACCTCAGGGTGGACACAGGCTGTATATTATTCCGTTAAACATTCATATAAATTAAAATATATAATCTAGGTTAAGGCTTTTATGTCCAACAGATGGCACTACGAGTATGACGCCCTAAGTTTGCTTTTCTGTGAGGCATTATGCTTTTCTGTGAAAATGAACTAAAGCAGATCATCATCTATCTATCTATATAAATAAAAATGTAATGTTCGTTTGTTCCTACCGATTCCTTTGAAATTTTGACACAACGCTGCATTCGAATACGCACGTGTTTTTATATAATATACGTGTCGAAATTCTCCCAACTGAAGGGAGATGGTTAGGATTAAGGCTTACAATAAAGAACTCTGCTTCTATTTATACTATTTTAGATGCAATTTTTTGCGTTTTTGATTGCGTTTTAATAGGGTATGTCAACAGAATGTACACTAAGAAGAAATTTTTCGAAAAATTTCCCGTCCCCACGAGGAAGTGTTATAAATTTATATATTTTGAGCCACAACGCGTGGCGGGGTCTGTTAGTTAGTCATAAAACTATAATCTTTAATTGCAAAATTGTTTATTAGAATTCTTAAATGTTTTCAGCTAATACATGTTCAATAGAACATACAATTCTATCTGAATTAAAATTTGAAAGGAAAAAAAAAAACTGTATATATCATTTATTACTGAAATTGTTCTATATTTTCAAGAATAAATTAGAAAATATAAAACAATACACTTTTAAATATGTTTATAAAAATAAAAATAATTTTTTTTTTTTGTATTTGGACATAGTGAGCAATGAAGATATGTTTAGTATCTGTAATGTAATTTTTACTTTAGTAAATATAAATAATAATATTTATCATATTTCATATCTTAATGTATTATATATATTAATATACAGCATTGTCTAAACATGTAAAATTTAAAGTAATTATTAATTATTCTTAATTGATTATTTTATATCAATTTAATATTGTCAGAGCACATAATTTTATATTTTTACCATAGAAGCTAATGTAGTATGTCAAAAGTCAGTTAATTATGATTGAATCATAAATAATAACTGTAGTGAGTCACTTCATTGGAAGTGACTGAATCATAAATAATAACTGAATATAACAAAAAGTATATGAATAATAACTGACATAAATAATAATATGTTCCAAACTAGTTTTAATAGCTTTTAATATACTGTATATATTGGTTAACACTGACTTTTGAGCCACCTTGTATAATTTGTGCATTCATTTCTCTCAAACTAATGGGACTAAAGAAAAATACCTTTTTGGCATAATTTTCTAAAATCAACAAAAAAATCTTTTTCTTTTACATTATTAGTAAATTTCTGTAATACACTTCTTGTGTAGTCTTGTGTTTAAATATACTAGCTCTATGACAACTTTTCTTTTTTGCTAGACTTATTACACCATCAGTCAGAAAGAGGACAAACTTTAGAAAATCATATCTTTATTTCCCTGAGTATGCATTTCTGACATTAAATCCATTTTCAATTCCATATGATATAACTGTTTAGGGAATAATTGTTTGATTATTAGTAAAGTTTGGATGTAAAAAGCCATCTATGTATATAATAATTATTCTAAATAATTTATCCCCCAAAATAACATTCTGTATTTCAAAGATTATTAATAATTAATAATTAAAACAATTAATGTTTTAATGGTTTTAACATTACATTTTAAAGTAATTATTAAAAATTTTATATGCATAAATATGTATACATATATACATACATGTGAATTTATATTTTAAATACAGTCAAACTCTGTTAACATAAAATTGAAGAGACTTAAAAATTAGAACTTTGTATTAACCGAAATCTAACATTGAAATGTTATCTTTCTATCTTACCTCATCCATGAGGATGCAAATTTACTTTGCATTAATGCAGACTTCACATAAACCAATAATGTAATAATGGGATTTTGACTGTATTTTATTTTTGTATGTTTTAAATTTAATTAAAAGAAATAATCAGTAAAAAATATATTGCAGCAGTACCAATATAAATGAACTTAAGATTATTCTTGAATGAGGATGATTTCTAACTAAAACTTAAATATTGTCATTTAGAAAACCAAGCCCAAATTTTAAAGATAATCAAATTATATGGTAAGGTATTAACTGTAAGTAGTTAGACCGCCTTCTTGTATTAAATTTAGTAATTAAAAATTAATAAAATAAATTAATCTGGAAGAAAAGATCAATCCAAATCAAAACTTAAACCTATAACTTCTTCTTACTGTATCTGCAGTATATACAATCTTCTAATGAAAACTGGAAGTCACATTATTTCAATTCAAAACTTTTCCCCTGAAAGAAGTTAATAGATTGTGAGGAACCAAGTCCAAGCATTATTTTTAGTTATTTTTTATTTTGCTTTTTATTCTATTTTTGTTTGGGGCTTATGTTTTGTTAGGACAAAGGTTTCCTCACCACTCACCTTAGAAACTTAAAAATAGAAGAAAGAGAACCAACTCACTGATGAAAAAAAGCACCGTAGAAAAACTCGCGCACACTTGTGCTCCCGAGCGGAAAAAAGTAAGTCCGCACCGAGAAAGAGGGGGGAGACCCCACAAGCACAACTTAGGAACTTGCTAAACCTTAAAGAATAAAACATCCTGAAAAATTGTCAAAAAGAATAATGTAAAAGGTTAGTGAGTATTGTTGGGAAATAGGCTGCCAGGCAGAAAGGAAAAGTTTACTGTTAGCGATAAGTATGTAAATGAGGGGAGTAATCTCAATCAGAATTGTGATGTCACCTCATAGTATAAAGTCCAAACCTCAAGTGAAGATGACCGAGGTGAGCTTCTGTTAGCGACAAGCATGGTGAGCTTCGTAGCAGCAAACGACAAGAGGTGTCCGATAGCGATAAAGTGGTTCCAAGGCGATTTGAAGTTATTCAATTTGTGGATCAAAGATTAGAAAGTCTTGAGAGTTGAGGAAAAAGGTTCTTAGTATATTGAGGTGACAATTAGGACCTTAGTTTATAAGAATTGTTGTACGTACATATGTTAAGTCTTTGAAAATTTTGTCGAATTCCAGAGGGGAATAGATTTAAGTTAGCAAATAGATTGATTTGAGTTTTGTTGGGTTGATTCTTATTGATTTTCTTTGAACAAATTTGTTGTTTAATTGTTACTAATTTTTGTACATAGTCATTATTAGAATTATTAAATATTGGATTGGTTTTGACTAACTTTGTCATTATTTCTTTCAGTGAATGCTTAAAGTCAAGGCCTGACACATTAATGTGAATCCAAGTAAAGTACCTGTTAGGTAACGGCTATTTCCGGCACACAGTCGTGTCGCTAATCGTTGTAAAAGGCGAAAATCACTTAGTACTTTACAAGATGACCAGCACAACTCTAATGTTAAAAAGGAAAAGTATGATTTACAGGGGCAAGACACTAATAATTTGAGATGGAGAGCATATACAGTATTTTAAATGAAATAAATTAAAAGTATGATTAAAAATTGCAGCCCGGCTAAATAATTGCTCGTTTCTAATTATTAAATTTAATATTATATATGGTGACATAACCAACTACGTTTATATAGTTTATTAGCTAAGTTTTAGTTTGATAATTAGTCTAGCCATATAACCTGACTACTTAACTATTGTTTGCTATCAATAAATAACTAACTTACAATATGAAAAGAAAATTGAAACTTCAACCAGCATTTAAAAAACTTGAAAAATTACAGAACATGTAATAGGAAAACATAATATCTTGGTATTTTAAAAAGTATTTTTGATAATTAGAAATAATATAACACTAGATGTGAGCAATTTTAGGAATAAACTACTAAGTTATAATAATAGGTTTTGAAATCTTTTTACAGATTTGAAATCAGAAAGACTGACGTAACAGTTGATATAATTAACAACATACCAGTACATAACTTGAATACAATACATAAATAAATTTATATTTCAGTTTTTACATTTGTCAAACAAAATTTAAAGAAAATTATAAATTTTAATACAAAAATAAGTATAATTCAAAGAAAGTAATAAATGTCACTAATAAATATTATAAATGCCATAACAGGTTAATATTTATTTAAACAAATCTACTATTACTATCTTCAAATAGTTTGTTCAATGACTTGTTGACTAGATGCAGAGACAGAAAACCCGACATAGGTATGTTAAGGTAAGTGCATACTTGGGTGGACAAGGGACAGAAAAAAATCTGCTTATATTATAAGCTATGGACCTGCACACACTAGATAAATGAACAGGTAACAAAAACAAATCACAAGAGAAAATCCATCTTGCACTCTTGAGGAGACAACATTTCCATCTGTCCACCTGGACCCATCAAGGTCACTAACCAGATGCCCAAAACTTCCTATGCTCCACTTATTAACAGAAATTGCTTTTTTTTTTTTTTTCCTGAGAGGGAGCACTGTTATTTGAGCCCATTTCTTTTATTGGTTTTGGTTTTATTAATTTATTTATTACTTGAAAAAGCAATTATTACTACAAAGAATTATATAATTAACAGCGTACTCTTCTAATAATATTGTTCTGCATCAAATTTGCTCTAAATTCACTGAAATCTGAAATGCAACCAAGTGTGTGCACTCTGATGTAATTCCATCCACTCAAGTGTGCACTTACCCTTGTAAGAATTAGCTAAGCATGCTGCAACAGTTTTCAAGGAAAAGATAAGCGATTTGAAAAAATCAACTATAAAACAATCTTCAACAATAAATGTACTACTAATAAGTAAAACGGCAAAGCCGTATTTGGAACAAGACTATGTCTCGGAGACTCTCTACTAAGCAGGATCACTTCAACGCTCAAGGTGGGTTGTGTTCTCATTCTCCAATCTTCTTTGGTATCATTGGTTTTGAGCACAATCATTCAAACTTCACTGGCCATGGCCATGACCATGTGCCAATGAAGTCGACCACAATGCATTTTTGGTGAAATTAACTTATCCCACTTCGAAATTGCTCTCCATTGCATGTCACCCTGGGTTGAATTTTTGTCAATGCTTAATGAAAATTTCCCATTTTTGAAAAAAAAAATAATCGTGGCTATCGTATCATCCGAAATTATGTTTTTATTTTGCACAAACAATATATATTAATAAATGTAAAAATAAAAAATATATATATTTTGGAAATTAGTTTTAATATACAGTAGAACCTCCATTATCCGGATTTTCGATTATCCGGATTGTTCAAAATAAACAAAAATTTTATGAATTTGCTGATTTGCACTTGGCGAATTACGATACTGTTTATGTACATGATGGAATGCATAACTTTGTTTGTTTCAACAACATCTCACCCAGCACAGTGGTCGTAAACTCTTAAATATATTTTACGTAGTAATAAAAATATAACTTGACATACGTATTTATAAATAATTTATATTCAAATTACATCATTTCTATGACCAAGGGCGGCGTAAGGCATGGACGACGTGGGCCACCGCCTATGCCTCGCGGTCCGAAGGGCCTCGCGCCTCGAAGGTTTATGCATTACTTAAAAGCCGCGAACGCGACGAAAAAATTTTACTCGTCATAAAACGATAAATAGTTTGTCAAATTTTTATTCATAAAAATGCAGTTTCAACTGCTTTTTATTTTATAAAATCCGTCTTCTTGCGCCACCAGAGGGCCTTTTAAACAATAGGTAGTCTGTTAGCGTTGGTCAGTAGTAGTCCAAATTCAATACGAACGTTTGTTTCTTGAAAATTTGATCACGATTTAAATACAGTATTTACTTTTAATATTACCGATATGTCATCGAAAAGAAAACGTGTTGTATTATCATTAAAAGACAAATTAAAGTGTTTGTTTCGATTATCCGGATTTTTCCTTATCCGGACAACCTTCATCCCCAATTAGTCCGGATAATCGAGGTTCTACTGTATAATTATAATGACTAGCACCATCTACTTTGAAAAATGTTCCAATTCTGAAACGAGATATCTCGGGTCAACCAGTCAAGGTCAGCACATGGCAACCAGAGATATGTGGAAATAACTCGGGACATGTAAATGGGTTTTTTTCAAAGATTCGTTTGTCAAAATTCGATTTCTCATTTTGAACTTTCCAATGCATGTGTTTGTCAAAATTCAATTTCACAATATTCGTATTTCCAACTTCCCAATAAGCAAATCATGTACAAATCTCGCACTTGCACCTGTTTGTAGAAACAGTCTCAGCATTTCATATTTTCTTTTGACCCAGTTATTGGTCCCCTGACTACCTACAAGTCTGGATTTTTTTATGCGCACATGATTTGGGCACCAAATACTCTGTGCCAAATATCAACTCCTTCATACCTCTAAGCTGGTAACACAGCAGGCAGTATGATTTTATAAACAAGGCACAGTCTTGTCAATAATTATTTCAATACATATAGTTTGTTAATATAGCTAAATAATTTAGTTTTATATATTTTCTTTTTTAAATATTTTTATAAGATTTCCTGTTAAATATTCATTGAGTATACTCTAATTTCTAGCAATTAAAAAATGATACATTTTGTTAACCGCTAAATACAGTTGACCCCCATAACACTGTTGATAATTTCGTTTTATATGAATTCCATGTTGTATGAATCACTTAGATTTTACAAATACATGAGCCATTCACAGCCCGGCACACATATTTGTAAAATCTAAGTGACTCATACAACATGGAATTCATATAAAATGGAATTATCAACAGTGTTATAGGGGGGTCAACTGTATTAAAACATTTAGATAGTTTTGATCTCAAAGTAGATATTTTTAGTTAATTTTAATTGTTTTACAAGGATACTTTTCTTCTCAGAAAATAATTTATTCATATCATAATTCTATGTTAGTTTAAAGACAATGTTGTACTATGCTGATGATTTGATTTCTCAATATCGGTACTTTGTACTCAGGGCCATTGAGAGCTTGAATGGCTCTGGAGTAGAGTGGGCTCCTTTTGCTAATTATTTTTGAACAAATTAAATGCATTGCTATTTTAATAATAAAGAAATATTCTATCTTAAAGATTTTATTTTTTGTTAGTAAAGCTAACATTAATTTATAGGGGTAGGAACTACTATGGGCCCCCTAAGTTTACTTAGGGTCAGGAGAAGATTCCCAGCTTCCTTATCCTCTTGACAGTTCTGTTTGTACTGAATTCTCTATTTATAATTAATATAATTGATGTATTTAGCCTTTGGCATTAATGTAATTAATTATAATACAGTGGTACCTCAGGATACAAAATTTCTGTTCCGAAACTGAGATCGTGTCATGAAAATGTTGTAAGGTGAATCATTTTTCCCCATACGATTACATGTAAAACCAAATAATTCGTTCCAACACAAAAAACACACTCAAATTAAAGCTAAGTAGTACATTAAAAAAATAACTATAGTAAGGAAAACACTGAAAAATGCATTTTGTAGTTGTAAATGTATAAATAATCATAATAGAATAATAACTGATAAAAAAAAATGTAGTTTTATTTGCACTTTACCTTTGAGGATAGACGACGGTGGAAGTGTGAATTGGTGGCAGAAGAGAGTGAGAAGGGAAATGATACTANGATATTACGACTTCAATATTTGTGGCAGACAGACATAAAGTCGAATAAAATGTCTTAAACTTGATTTTTATTTTTCCATATATATTTTGACAAACAACATATAATCGAGAATGACATAACTCGAGGTATACCTGTATTTAAAACATCTTTCCATATTCATTTCTTTTATTCAAATAATTATAACTACATGATTTTTTGCCTTACCCATCCCTTGCCAATGTGTTCATTTGTGGTCTTTTCTTATTTCCTCCATCTCATAAACCAGGATGTTGTTAATGGATGAAACTCTTACCCAGTTGCTGCCATTGCAACATGTAACAGTAGATCTATCCAAAATAGCACAATGTACTTACAGTCTGAATAAAAGTTGCACATTTGCATAAAATTTTGCCCAGTGTAGATCATGACAAGTCACAGTTTCAGTGATTCAATTCTTGATATACAAGGTATGTTCCATAATTAATGCGACCAAATTCATTTAAAAAATCATTTATTGAACATATTCTTACAATTAGTCAAAAATCTTCGAAATAGCACCCTCCTGCATCGATACACTTGTGAATGCGGTGTTGCAGACCTGGAAGGCATTTTGGAAGGCTTTCTCCAGAATGTCCTTTAGAGCTGATATAACATAAGCCTTGATATTTTCAATTGTGTCCCAATGTTTCCCTATCATGGTCCCTTTTAAGCGATGAAACAAAATAAGTCAGCGAAAACCAGGTCAGGACCGTAGGGAGGCTGGTGAATCAATGGGGTATGGGTCCTAGCCAGGAAATCATTGGCAACAAAGGGGCTGTGGCTTGGTGCGTTGTCGTGATGAAATTTCCACGTGTCCTTGATGTCGCTTCGGTAGGGTGCAACCCTCCTTTTCAGTCTTTTGAGCACTTCCAATTAGAAAGCTGCATTCACAGACAGAAGTGAATAAAAAATGGCACTGTGAACTAATGTAATGTCATATGGTGAGATTTTGTTCGTATCGTGGAGCAAAAATATGTTCGAATTTCATGTTGTATCCTGAAAATTTCTTATGATGGGGCGTTTGTATCCTGAGGTACCACTGTACTAAATAATTTGTTTTTTAATTTATAATTCCTTAAATTAACTACTTTCTTTATTACCTTTAACAAGATCATTGATTATTTGAATATTTTACTGCTAAGTGTAATGAAGCTCCAATATTGTTTTTACATTTTAATTTAACAGTTTGTACAACTCATTCATTTGAAATTAGTCATAATATTATTCCAGAAGTATAAATGGAGGAGACACATTAAGACCACACAAATACAGCAAAATTTACTTTCTTATAACTTTTAAGTTTCCATGAAGATTTGCACATTCATATTTCTCATGGAGGGCAAATAAACTAATTTTAGTTAGTTTCACTTTTTCATTCTGTTGTGATAATGGAGGAAATGTTTTTTTTAGGAACATGGTAAACTGCTTATAAAATTTTAAAAAATTCTCAGACATTTATATCTTCACATAAAATAAAATTAACTTATGCTAGAATGTATGAACTTTATTATTTAAATTTTTTAAATAAACTTTTTGTTTAACATTTCCTCTCAACTAAGCAGATGAATTAAAGGACATTAAATTTCAGGGTTCAGAATTTAAAAATTTATTAAATTATTATTATTATTATTTTTTTTAATTCTATTCTTACTTTATAAGTGTATTAAACAAACAGTTTAAACATAAAACCTATTGTGTTTTAAATTTCTCCAATTGTTAAAACAAAAAAAAAATTAATTTTCAAGGACATGGAATTTTACAATAATCAAATTTTGACCCTAACTTGTTTAGAATATGGTATTTACTAAAACTATTTTTAACTAGACAGATAAGAAAATATTTTCTAATTAAAAAAATAAAGTTGTGCTAGGCAAATTTAAAATTTAGAAATGATAAGAATGTAACTAATATGTTTATTATTTTATTACCATATTCTAAATTTACTGCTTTCAAATATTATCTGATGACATTTTCTTTTAATTATATAGAATAAATATTGATATACAACATAAATTATATTCTAAAAATATTTTAATATACAGGGTGTTTATAAATGAATGGTGCGGTTTTAAAAATGAATAATAAATCTATTATTACCTTAATCTCGAGCATTGACCGAGTTTATGTACTGTCAATGCCCATGTCCCTTGAGGAACTGTGTGATTGGATAAAGCATGACCATCACGGAGGACATGCTACACCATGTATGGTAAGAATTTGATTACCGTGCAAATGTGTGTCATGTGACCATGGGTGCACATATTGAAGGATTGTGATTAATGCATAAAAAAAACTTGGGCAGTTGCTGCTGCTTATGCTGTAAGGTTTGCCCATATAAGGTAATAAATAGATGTATTATTAATTTTTAAAACCGCACCATTCATTTATAAACACCCTGTATAGTTGAAGTATTTTTCATATTCATAAATCATTTTTCATTTGATTTCATGAAACCATAATATTGCATCACCAACTTAAGCTTTTTAAATATACTACAAAAATCTTTTAAATGCTTAATAAACAAAAAATAATTTTAGGAACTATATAAAGCTATACCAAAAGACTTACTAAGACACCTTATCTTGCAGCCGAAGTTTATTACTTCAAACGTTTTCGGTCATGTTAAATGACCTTTCTCAAGAAAAAGAAATAAGAAAAAGCAAAATAAAAGATAAAAAACTGTATAAATCAAACGTTTAGTACTAACGAACAAATCTTTTGGTATTAATAGTATGCAGTCTCGAACAAATTTATATAAAGCTATTTAAAATTAATTTTTTTTTAAATAAATAAGATTAACTAATAAAAATATAAAATTGGGATAAATAGACTAATTAAAATTATAATTATATTCCAATATTAAATTTCATTTCAAAATAGTCAAAATTGCCAACGGTAAATATCCTATATTATAAAATATTAAGTAATTCTCTGAAATTTTTAAACAATGTTATGCTTAAAACTCTAATTTAGAATAATGAGACTATCCAAAATAAGAACTTTATCAATGAAGGTATAAAATATGATAACCAGTGTGCTAAAAAGATAATTAAATGATATTATTAAATATTGTATCAACCAATATTCACTAATTTCATGTATCTATCACTAATACAGGAGGATGCAAAATAATTTAATTAGGTATTTTTTCATATAATCTTAAACGTCCAAAATTTTTTTTGAAGGCAACAATCATTATTTGAAATATATAACTTTAGAAAATGATGAAAAAATAAGCCAAATGTGATAATTATTTTGATTTATAACTTTTTACTTTGCCCAATAAAACTGCTCTTTTTCAATTAGCAAGAGATAAAAAACAGACATAGTTTTGTTAAGAATTGTTGAAAGAAAAGTAATATATACCTACAATAAATCTACACCAATATCTTTACTTGATAGTTATTATGCTGTCTGTTGAATGTCAGCTTAGAAAATTACTTTACAAATTAACAAGAACATTCATTTCATGGTTAATCTATTTATTTTCATAAACCAAAAAGTATACTGTATTATAAAAAACAAAATGAAACATGCATGATAATGTTAATATAAAGATTATGTTTGCATTAGTATTAAAGATGAATGGTTATTAATAACAAAATGAAAATGCTCATTAGTTTGTGTGAGGTGACTTCCCAAGAAGACACTATATCATTTCAATTAAGTATCAAGCAGAGATAATGTATTACATTTTTTGGGTCTGTAATTTCATTACAATGCAATTGTTAATGAAATAGTTTTGTTATTTTTGCATTAAATAGATGGCATAAAATAAATTTCTCACTGAAAAGTTAGATTAAAAGTTAAAAATTGTAACATCATAATTGTATTAACATTATTTTTTATCATCATATTCTGATATTTATAACTTTTAAATGATCTTATAATCTTATAAATAATGTCTTTAAAATTTTTGTAACTTTGAAATTACACAAGAAAACATGTGATATTTTAAAAAATTATTATATCATGTACACTGAGAATACATTAAACATATATTTGCACATTAAGTATAAATTATCATGTAATATCCATTAGATATTACATGATAATTTATGAATAGATGTAGTTGATGATGATAATTTTAAAAACATAACTCATTTTAAAATTGTGAATCAATTTTAAATAATGAAAATAAATTGAATACACCAGTAAAAAATCATTTTGAAAACAAATTATGTATTGAAGCATTTAACATCTATCAAATTATTAACATTACAATTATAAAAATGCTATTGTATTTCTTGAATTATACTTGCATGACACAGAAAAAATGAAACTGTAACAGATGATGAATTTATACAGGAAGAAGAACAGAATTTAGTGAAAAAATTACAAAATTTATTGACTATAAACCTTAAAGTACACATTGTTAACTGATTTATTATATTTAAACCTGGGCAACATAATAAACCAAATCCTAGTCTTATGAAGTAACAAAAAATTTGTTCTGACTTCTTACGTTTGCATAGCCAGCCATCTCTCATATTATATAATGATAATAATGTTACAGTGACAGAATGAATTAAGGAAATACAGTGGTACTTCAGGATACAAAATTAATCCATTCTGAAACTGAGATTGTATCATGAAAATGTCGTAAGGTGAATCATTTTTCCCCATACGATTACATGTAAAACCAAATAATTCGTTCCAACACAAAAAACACACTCAAATTAAAGCTAAGTAGTACATTAAAAAAATAACTATAGTAAGGAAAACACTGAAAAATGCATTTTGTAGTTGTAAATGTATAAATAATCATAATAGAATAATAACTGATAAAAAAAAAATGTAGTTTTATTTGCACTTTACCTTTGAGGATAGACGACGGTGGAAGTGTAAATTGGTGGCAGAAGAGAGGGAGAAGGAAAATGATACTAAAACTTAACTTACATAACATAATGTAACAATAACTTAAAAATAACTTAGAAAAGATTTTTAAAAATTATTGTTGTTTTATTTTTTATTTTTTTAAAATTTTTATCCATTGCTTTTTGCTTTCTTTCCTTCTCTTCCACCAGCACTTTCACTGGATTGAGGTTGCTTGGTAAAATATCTATCCAAAGAGGCTTTGCCTACTTTTTAAAATGTTTCTAAAATTACTTAGGCAAATGTCATTACTCCGAGCAGCAATACAGCTAGTGTGAACCTTTTCGGGGTGTTTCTTTTCAATAAAATCAGTCACTTTCTGATAATACCTCAAGATTTCCTTCTACGACGAAGCAAACACGCAGACTGAGACCAACGAACAGAAGTGAATAAAAAATGGTGCTGCGAACTAATGTAACATCGTCTGGTGAGTTTTTGTTTGTATTGTGGAACAAAAATATGTTCGAATTTCATGTCGTATCCTGAAAATTTCATATGCTAGGGCATTTGTATCCTGAGGAACCACTGTAATAACAATTTTTTAAAATTAGCTTCTTAGAATTTGCTATTAGGTCGGACATCATCATCAAGAAGAATTCCTAAAACTAAATCACAGGCTAACAGCTATCATTGTTGAGCAAATACAATGATTAAGATGACATTGTTTATCATATTTAAATATATTTTTAAAAATAAATTTCATGTTTAGTGTTGCCACCAGGCTGGTTTTCACCCAGACTAGCTAGTTTTTAAATTCACAGTCCAGATTAATTATTAATTTGTCTGGTTTTTGTAGAAATTGTGAAATTATGATGAAACAAAATAAATTTACAAAAGTATTTGTGAGTATTTTATTTTAGCGGTTAAAGACTTTATTCCCCATCTTATCCCTAGGCTAAGCATGACAGAAAATGTACTTTTAAAATTTTAACTTGCAAATATCTCTGGCAAATATTATAGTTTGTTCCAATACAAACTATAATATTTGCCAAACTATAATTGAGAAAAATTACATAAAAATAAATACTAATTATTTTTTATTTACTGCCTTAAAAGCATATTTTTGGTTTGAATTTGAAACCATATGAGGCATGCACAATGTCATTTTACAGCCAAGAACTGAACAATGCCAGTTTTAAACCAACAAATATTAATATTAAAAATCTCTGGCAAATATTATAGTTTGTATTGGAACAAACTATAATATTTGCCAGAGATTTTTAATATTAATATTTGTTGGTTTAAAACTGGCATTGTTCAGTTCTTGGCTGTAAAATGACATTGTGCATGCCTCATATGGTTTCAAATTCAAACCAAAAATATGCTTTTAAGGCAGTAAATAAAAAATAATTAGTATTTATTTTTATGTAATTTTTCTCAATTATTTTCATATAGTTTATTATTATATGTAACCATTACTGATGTTAGTTTTCAAATTTCTATATTTATATTATATATTGTATCAGATACAATGTATTTTTTGTAACTTAATAACACATACCAACATTAATAATAATATTTTTTATTCTTAGTTTTATATATTATTTTTGCAATTAATATCAGATATCTGACTGTTGTTATTTATTTTTGGATATGCCACATGTGATTGTTGTATTATAATACTTTAATATCATGTACATGTTTATCTTCTAATAAAAAAAAAATTTATTTTCTACTCACAACACAAAACCTAAGTTTTTTATTTCTAAGTATAACATCCTAATTTTAAAATGTCCAGGTCAGCAATTTTGAAAAAGGAAGCAACACTGTTTACACTTTTAATGATAAATTATGAAAATAATTTATTAAAAAGCACTTTTGCCCTTTTTTATCTTTGGAATCTTCAATTATAATACATAGCAAAATTCAATTCTTTTAGAATGTTTGAGTGTGAAATTTTAAAATAATTAAATCATGTTTTGTAACAGAAAATACCTTCAATAATAAATAAGAGTAGAAGTGCTTTTAATAAATTATTTTCATAATTAATTATCAAAAATGTTATTACAACCTTTTATTCAACAGAAAAGAATAAAGCCATATCTTAAATTTTTTAATAGCTGGTATCTTGCTTAGGGTTTGTCCATAAACCATATCTATTCTAGTTAGGTTAAACCTCTCCTCTTGGTGGTCAAATATTGTCTCTAGCCCACCCTATAAAGAAACTATGTGAAAATTTCCAGATCCTCTTTTTTTGGAAAAGTTAAATTATACCACGAAAATCAAAAATATAATGGGAAAAATAAAATTTAGTAATACAATCTACACTTGAAATATACTTTGGTCTATATTGACTAGCGTGTCTTTGATTCAAATTGCCTGAAAGATCTTCCCAATTTATAAATATTCTTATGACCTTATAAAATTAATTAAAATTGTCTTATTATTCTCTGGAGTCCGAGTCCTTTAGAGTATAACTTCATATTTCAAATAAAAAATGAATTTTATTTTCAAAACACTAATGTTGGCATTAATGTTTTATTGATAAACATTCCAACAAAGACACCAATAAACAGCACAAAATGAAATAAAATTAATTAAAACAAACATTTTCTTCCATATTAAACAGACTCTGTTAGGTCAAACAGAAAATTTAATGAATATTTAAAAAATAGAACAGAACATAAGGTTTGTCCATAAACCATATCTATTCTAGTTCATATATTGTTCATATCAATATATGAACAAATTATACTAACTTCTTGCACATGGAGATTTGCATATGCTCTGTGTCTTTGTTGGAGTATTTGTACAGTACATTAAACCAGTACTATAGTAGTGATTGTTCCATTATAGATTTATTTCACAGTACATTTCTCTACAGCACACATACTGGATAAATTGCATAAAATGTATTGAAAATAGCACTTTCACCTTAACACAGATCATACACGTACTGATACTTTATAAAAATCAGTTAATTCAATTGGCAAACTATAAAAATATCAATATATTACTAAATGCAACATATAATACAGGTATATCTCGCCTTACGTCGGTAATTTGTTCCAGGAGAGGTGACTTAAGTCGAAAAATGACATAAGTCGAATTTACTTGTCTCCGTATTTATTTGTCACTAGGCTAAACCACAAATAACCATTTCCAGTTCTGTATTTTATTTATAAATGCATTTTTTAATAATATGTGGTTAATAAGAATCTATTTTAAGCTTACAAGCAAATAAATTTTAGTTTTTAATATAGTACAGAAAAAGTAATCTAAATTTATGAATTCATGTACAGTATGTACAATACATAGTTGTAAATATACCATACATGTTTACAATTTGGCGATGTTTACAGAACATCACGAACTCTTTATTTGTGAATGTGGTTTGCTCTAAGGCATTATAAAATAAGATAATTTTGTAAGGTTAAATAACAAATACAGTTATTAAAATTATCTTGTGACAGTAGAAAATAAACTAATTTATATTAAATTTACCAATATCGAAAGGTGCTGACAACGACGCCAAACAGTAGATATTGGAGCTACCATGGAAAACACCAATATTAAGCACTTAAAGACAGCTAAATAAGATGACAACACAGAAACACAGATGTTTTCATGTTTCATTCTCCAGGATTTATGTTTCATTTACTGTAAATGTATATATTTTAATATGATTTTATATGCTTTAACACTTTTCTAGTGATATTACGACTTCAATATTTGTGGCAGACAGACATAAAGTCGAATAAAATGTCTTAAACTTGATTTTTATTTTTCCATATATATTTTGACAAACAACATATAATCGAGAATGACATAACTCGAGGTATACCTGTATTTAAAACATCTTTCCATATTCATTTCTTTTATTCAAATAATTATAACTACATGATTTTTTGCCTTACCCATCCCTTGCCAATGTGTTCATTTGTGGTCTTTTCTTATTTCCTCCATCTCATAAACCAGGATGTTGTTAATGGATGAAACTCTTACCCAGTTGCTGCCATTGCAACATGTAACAGTAGATCTATCCAAAATAGCACAATGTACTTACAGTCTGAATAAAAGTTGCACATTTGCATAAAATTTTGCCCAGTGTAGATCATGACAAGTCACAGTTTCAGTGATTCAATTCTTGATATACAAGGTATGTTCCATAATTAATGCGACCAAATTCATTTAAAAAATCATTTATTGAACATATTCTTACAATTAGTCAAAAATCTTCGAAATAGCACCCTCCTGCATCGATACACTTGTGAATGCGGTGTTGCAGACCTGGAAGGCATTTTGGAAGGCTTTCTCCAGAATGTCCTTTAGAGCTGATATAACATAAGCCTTGATATTTTCAATTGTGTCCCAATGTTTCCCTATCATGGTCCCTTTTAAGCGATGAAACAAAATAAGTCAGCGAAAACCAGGTCAGGACCGTAGGGAGGCTGGTGAATCAATGGGGTATGGGTCCTAGCCAGGAAATCATTGGCAACAAAGGGGCTGTGGCTTGGTGCGTTGTCGTGATGAAATTTCCACGTGTCCTTGATGTCGCTTCGGTAGGGTGCAACCCTCCTTTTCAGTCTTTTGAGCACTTCCAATTAGAAAGCTGCATTCACAGTGGTCCCGGCAGGTACAAATTCGGGGTCTTCTTTGATGTCAGAGGCATCAAAGAAGACAATGAGCATGGTTTTGATCCTGAACTTGCTCATGCATGCCTTCTTGGGGCAGGGTGATGCTGGGGTGTGCCACTCTGAACTCTGCCTTTTTGTCTCAGGGTCATACTCAAAAATCCATGACTCATCACCAGTGATAAATAAGTTTAAAAAATTTGAATCAGTTTCACACATTTCCAAGATCTCTTGGCACCAGAGCACTCGCATGTCCTTCTGTTTGTCAGTCAACAAATTTTGAGACAAGTTTGATGCACACTTTTTTCGTGTTTAAATCTTCACTCACAATGCGATAAATGGTTGTTTTCGTCATGTTTAGAGTATCTGCTATCAATTGAAGGCTCAACTGCCTGTCATAGTTCAAACAATCACGCACACACGTCACATTTTTGTCGATTCGGGAGGTTAATGGATGTCTACTGCGGGGTTCACCAATGACCTCCTCTCAGCCATCCTTGAATGACTTGTGCCATCGGAAAACTTGTGATTTGAACAAGCAATCACTCCCAAAGGCCTGCTAAATTAATGTATAGATTTTGGTGGCAGACTCCCCAAGTTTAATGCAAAATTTGATACTGTAACGTTGCACTACAAAATGATCCGTGCCATGTTATATTAATTAACTCAAACCGGGGTTCACAAGAACGAACATCCTCACCTGCTGGCAGCTTGGAGGCAAATGAGACCAAGCGAGTTTTGAAGCTAATATCCCACACAACCTGGCGCAGCAGGTTAGAACTAGCTACAGCATATCATCGCGTCATGAAAAAATTGGTCACATTACTTATGGAATGCACCTTGTAAGTATAGTAATATATTTTCACAAACTGGAAAACATCAGCAAATATTGACTTTACTTAACAGTTTTGAAACACTAACTTTTACTGATTTTACTGACTAGTTTCCATTCCTTATTTATAGCATAATCTAATGTATTCTACCAACAAAATTCTTTTATTTTTGGACTTAATGAGAATCACATAAGAGGTGAATAGATTAAAATTTATAGAATGAGTTCAGAATGTCAATGATAATTGTTAATTATCGATATTTGAAATTTCTATTAAGACTGAAAAGAATTAAATAAATAGAAAAAAAAAGCAGAAGAAAACAAGGAAGCAAAGAATGAAAATACCCATATTCAAATAATACTAACTTCAAATTAAACAACATTTACAACATCAAATAATAAACAACAAATTATAAAAAAATTTGGAAAAATTTTATATCATTAACTAAAAAGCAAAG
Organism: Centruroides sculpturatus; assembly: GCF_000671375.1. Classification (NCBI taxonomy): domain Eukaryota; kingdom Metazoa; phylum Arthropoda; class Arachnida; order Scorpiones; family Buthidae; genus Centruroides; species Centruroides sculpturatus. The sequence goes on along the minus strand of NW_019385255.1, from coordinate 224,005 downwards.
GTAAAAGGCATGAAACTTGTAATAATGAACTTTAAAGATTTAGAAAGTAAGAAAGAAGTAGTGAATAAATAATATTAATACATCATTAAACTGTAATTTTATAAAGTAAATATATAAAATATTCTTTAATTGAATTAATTNGCATGAAACTTGTAATAATGAACTTTAAAGATTTAGAAAGTAAGAAAGAAGTAGTGAATAAATAATATTAATACATCATTAAACTGTAATTTTAAAAAGTAAATATATAAAATATTATAAGTAACATATAAAAAAAGCATTACTTATTAAGTTAGTATTAAGTAATATAAATTTAAAACATTAATTTTAAAAGGTATTTTAAATTTAAAATTATAAAGTTAAAACAAAGTTTTACTTAGTTAAAAAGCAACAATGATATCAAATCACTATAATATAATTTGTAAATATTACAAAAATCTGAATAAAATTTATGTATATTTAGATGCTAAAATTATTTATGGAGATATTTGTTTGTAAAAATACAATGGGAGTTCAATAACTAAAAAACAAATAAAAAATATATAGTATGTATTTTCAAACAGATATTATTGTTATAGTAATAAATATCAAGTTATACCTAATTGTTGTATGTACATGATATAGTAACTAGATATATTCAATGATAATGAAAAAAGAAACAATATTAGCTATGATTTTGTATTTAGTTTCTGATTTAAATTCTATATTTATTCATTAAAATATATATTACATCCATCTATTTGTCAAAACTTTTGTAACTCAAATAAAAACAAGAAAGAAACCTAATATAATAAATTCAAAATGAAAACGTATTTTAATAAAGATACAATTTAGGAAACAAATTATAAAAAATAAAAATTTTAAATTAATATTAAGTAATTTTATAAATTTAATCCCAGAAATATATGCTTTAAATAAATCAACCAGGATAAAAAAAGAATCAGATAAATTCTGGAAAAAATACAACATAATAATTCTAACAATTAATTATTGATAAAAATAATTATATGTAAATAAAAAAATTTTATATTTAATTACCTTAAAATATATATTCTAAATAAGTAGAATTAAAATTAATTCCTGGGTATCCCAAAAAAATATTAAAAATAGTAATTATCTTATATATCGTGTATATAGATATATCTATGTAATTGTATCTGTCTGACCTATACTTTGCATTACACTTGACCTGATAAATGATACAGAACACATTTGACTAGAAAAACTACAGCTCAAACAAGTCTAATGCTTATCAGAACATCCTGAAAGATAATTGTAAAGAATTTTTTTATATTTACAATATGTAATAACATATTTAATTCATAACAGATTGAATAAGAGAATGAATTCAGCTATATTCAATCTGATGTAAACTGAATCTGAAAAAAATATTATATTGTATTATTCAATAAAGAGATCAAAATCTTTGATTATTCTTCTAGTTATAAAACATGACAGAAATTTTAAATTAAAATATATGTTTGAAATGCTATAAAATATAAAACTTTAAAACTATTCGAAAAAAATACTCTAAAATATTACATAAAGTTATAAAAAAATTTCAAAAAGTTTAATTATATATGATGTTTACTCATCTATAATTCATAATTGATAGTGGATTATTTCAAAACAGAATGTTGCTAAGCTTTTAATCACATCAATTTACAAACAAAACATTTTTTCAAGAAGCCATAAAAATTTGCCATAGTTTCAAAACAACTTATAACATGTAACCATATCTAAAAAACAATAATAATCAATTGTTTCCTCTCAATAATAATCTTCCCTATGTAAAAATTATAAAATTAATAAAGTTTTCAAAACTTTCAAAAATATCATATTGAAAATGGAATTTCAGTAAAGCAGCACCATGTTAATTTTGTTAATAAAACTTTTTCAAGTAAAAATAATTAAATATTGTAAAAAGAGAGAAATTTTATTCAAAAGAAATTATTTACTGATTTACATTTTAATGCTTAAACATTAAATATTTTAAAATAAAAATTTAATATACAGTATATTAAAATTTTTCCATTTTAAACTTTCATGATTGACATATAAAAGAATAAATATACTAAACCAATTTTCTCCAAAACAAAAATTAATAATTATAGCCTTCATATATAGATTAACCTTGATATTATATAACATCTTTCAAGGAAAATAAAAATAACATTGATCTAACTTACTTAATATATAATTTTCTAATTAATAAATTATTCAATTATTTTAATATTTAAAGTATTCATAAGTAAGACAAGTAATAAGAATATTACCTATTCAAATTAAATAATTTTTTATATTTAAAACATAAAAAATAAAAATGCTCTATTTCTCAGTTCCTTTAAATATACTTTGTAAACAAATATATATCACAACAAACTTTCATGATATGTTAAACAGATTTCAAGATATACAAAATACTAAACTTGTTTTTCCATACTAAATATTTTATACATTAGAAACATTTGGCATAAAAAATAAAAAATAAATTAACATTACACCTGAGTCATGATATATAATGAATTTCTGATAAAAAGGCACTAAAACCTGATGGATTTAAATTAATATTTCATTAGATCTTTCAAATATAACTAAAAAGTTATTTTTTCAAAAATCTGATTACAGAAAAACTACCAAAACTTCTTTACAAAAAAAGGTGATAAAATGCAAGAAATGTAAAATAAGTACTACTAAATTTTGGAAGATAATCTTGTGATTTCATGCTGGAATTATTTAATCTGAGTGATAATTATTAGGAAAAAATATGCTTAAAGAAATATAATATCATTAACATGAAATCTTTATTTGTTGACAGTATCAACATGCAAGACAAAGAAGAAATTAAATTTATGTACTTATGAAATATTAATAAAAAAAGTTTTGTAAATATGAATCAAATTCCTGTTTTAATTCTCAGATTTCATTTAATCTTTGATCAAATAAAAAACATTTAAACATTACTATTTGCAAAATATCAATAAAAAGTGACAATAGTTGGCTTTATTATTATAATGTATCAGGTTTTCATAGAGTAGTTTGTTTATATCAACAAAAATTTCTAAATAATAGGAAATATTACTTTTCATTACATATTTTTATTTTTTCGGATAATTGTTCTTCAAAACAAAAATTTCAATCTACATTGTTTGTTTAAATTCAATCAAGGAATCATCTTCCAAAAGTTTTTAATATAGTTTTTAACCACTTGGTTAATAGTGGTGTTTGTGAAACATGATTTTGATATATCCTTGAATCAACTCTACCTTAAATTTTTATTTAATAAGTTTAATTACATGATTATGGAACTATATTATAGTATATATTATAGTATAGTATATATCTTTAATTTATATTATATAATCATTTTAATTTCATAATACAATTTTATACAATTTATTACCTTTTAACAATTATTAAAAGAGTAACTATATATCAATTATCAGTATTTAAAAAAACTAATTTAAACATCAGAGTTTTTACCTTATTCATTTATTTAAAAATGAATATTTTGCTTTTATATTTATAAACTTCTCTTCATAAGAGGCTAATGCATACATCTTGTAAAAGTAAAATCTTAGAAAACTGAATTCTTAAAAAAAAACTAGAGAAAATAATAAGATAAAATAAGCAATAAATATCTTTAAATGAATGATAAAAATGTAGAAGATATGCAGTTTTAAATAATAAAAACAACAAAATGAATATGTGTAGAATTTAATTTACAAATCAGATTGTGTAGGAAAAACTTTAAAATAGAACAAAGAACATTTAAAGAATAAATCTTAATAAAGTAAGTTTATTTATTAATTTATTTATTAGCAAAGATTCTAAATTATATTTATAATAGACTGAAAGTAAACGTGATAATATTTGTATCAAACTTTGTATGTTTTGCATACTGAATTAATATTGTTTCAATATTCAAAGTTTCTCCAAATAAAATAAAAAATCTATTTTTATTTTATTTGGAGAAACTTTGAATATTGAATTTTGAATGAAATTTGAACTCATATCATTCAGTAGTTTACTAAATGCTATTACTAAATGCAAGAAACCAAATAAACTGGATAAATAACAATTTCAAAACAATTAAAAAAAAGACTTTCTGGATTACAAAGGTTTTTTTTTGTTTTGAACTGGTTGAATGATTCCTAAGTACTGCTACTAAATCATTATTACTTCTTTGAATAGACAAATGTACTAAAATTTGCATTTTAAACATTATTTGTTTATTAACAGAATTAATCATCCATTACTATATAAACATAAATATAATACTCACATCAACAAACAATCCATTATTTAATAAGTCAACTCTTTCTAAATTGAGTTGGCTTCTTAAACAATGATTTATTTGTTGACATCTGTGATATGGGGTCATTATTTCCTATTTAGGAGATAAATGAAAATAATTCTGATAATATATTTATTATAAGAATTACTTTAATAATTACATTCAAAATAATGTTGTAAAACTGATGCTCAGAAAGTATAAAATTTTAATATTCTAAAATATTAAAACTGAAAATTACACAAAAAAATACAAGTGCATTCATATATTAAAAAAATCTTAAGAATACAAAAAGGTTATCAACTAGATAACTTTTTATGTGTAATTACAATTTTTCTTCTTCCAATAATTTATGTATTTCTTTATCATATAATCATAGTATTTTGTCATTATTCTTAATCATGTAATCATAACAATACATCATTTACAAAATTAAAATGAATATTTATATATAAACAATCTAATTGCATTTCCCAAGAATATTTTACTATTAATTATACATTAATTAAATTTATTCATTGACAAATCTAAAATTAGTCAAATTGTATTATTGAATAGAACAATTGTGCTATTGTTCATATTGTATAATAATGTGAATAAATACTTATACTATTTAACAAATATTGTTTTTATTAATATTAGTTTATTCATAATGTTAACTGTTATATTGTTATAATGTGATAAAACTTTGAAAATTTATTCTACTGAACTAATTATTTTAATATTAATGACTGTATGAAACATGTCATTAATATCAAAATAATTTTCATGTTTTAATATTGTAGTTATTCTATTTTACTTTAAAATATTTCTCAACAAAGTTTGATTCTATTTGAAGGATCATAAATCTTTGTGTAATAATAAAAAAGAACACTATTATATTCATCTAGTAGATAAATTTCTTATATAAATTAAGTTGAAAATGCTAGTTTATACAATCATCATCAAATTCAAATATAATATGAAAAATAGAATTATAAAATTCAAATTGTATACTGTATATTTTTAAACTATAATTCTTTAAAACATTTATTTTAATGGGAAAGTAAACAAAACAAAACGCCAATCCATTGGGTCATAAATACTTTGAGTTTCCCAGTTTTTTCTCTTGGCAATGAATCAGAAGTCGCAAAAGTATTCATGATCTGATGGATAAGAATTTTTGTTGATTTCTCCATTAAAGTATTTTTTTTAAGGAATTAAAACTTTATGATTCTATTACTTCATTGTTATGTTTGAACTTGATGATGGCCTATAAACTAGGTTGAAAACATTAGTTTATACAGTAGACCCTCCCTATAACAGGGTAGATAATTCTGTGTTATATGAATTACATGTTGTATGAGTCACATACTGTAAACAGCTCAAGTATTTGTAAAATCTAAGTGACTCGTACAACATGTAATTCATATAACATGGAATTATCTACAGTGTTATAGGGGAGTCTACTGTATAAGAAATTAATCAATCTTCTTCATTCCCATAAAAGTAGACATCTCTAAGTAATTTCAATCTACATTGTTTGTTTAAATTCAATCAAGGAATCATCTTCCAAAAGTTTTTAATATAGTTTTTAACCACTTGGTTAATAGTGGTGTTTGTGAANTGTAATTCATATAACATGGAATTATCTACAGTGTTATAGGGGAGTCTACTGTATAAGAAATTAATCAATCTTCTTCATTCCCATAAAAGTAGACATCTCTAAGTAATTATATTATGTAAATATGTTGTATATTTATAATATACTTTGTATAATACAGTACATAACATAATTTTAAAACAATAAAGAAGCAAAACATAATTTTTGTAAAAAGATAATAGTAATAATAGTAAAAACTTTCATTATAAAGTTCATATTATAACAAATAATTTAAAGAATAAATTAGTTTAGATATTTAAAATTATCATAATCATCAAAGATAATTTTATTTATTTCTATCAAAAACTAAAATTAAAAATAAATAAATTCTCTTATATACAATTTATTAAAATAAAATTAGAAAAATCCATTTGTTCTTTAGTAATTTTATTTAATGATCAATTTAAAATATGTGTCTAACCAATTTATCTTTACAGATAAGTTTTTTATTTTAAAGAATTTTGACTGATAATTTTAAACAATAAGTATATTTTGATTTATTTCTATTAAGATTGTTTTTATAATAATTAAATTTTGTTTAAAATAATTTGACACATACTTATTTTCCAGAGAACACCAGCCACAATATGGATCTTGCGCACCTAAGCAATCTCCACAACTCTTGTAAACTTGGCACTCTTGAACTTTGATCATTGTTACCTATAAATATTTATAAAATTTATTTGAAATTAGATTAATAAATCTTCATTTTAATTATAAATATTAATCAAATTTTCTGCTTTTAAAAGTGTTGGAATGAAAATATATTCTATTCATTTAATATTATCACATTTAATATTTTCTATGCATGAGATTAAAGATTAGCATATAATGAATTTGAGAATTTAATTCAACCGTAACATGTTTCTAAAATTTGATTAATGGATATACAAAATTACTAATTTAATTTAATCTGCTTATTGCATAATATAAAGTTTTTAATAAATATAATGAAAATCCATTAATTCACCAAATTTAACATATTTTCTAACTTTCAACTTAATTTTTTTAATAAAAATAGAAATTATATCATGCTTTAAAATGCTTTCTTACAGTATAGATATTTATTTCATTACTATTTGTTTAATTTAGACTGCTAGGCAAATATTTCTCAATATAGACCAATATTTGGTTATATTACAATAGATTTGTATATGATATGTAGATACTTTATAAAAGCAGACAGCATGCTGCAATATTAACTAAATTAAAATATTTTAGTTTTAAGTGATATTAACTATTAATTGAATTGCTAAAATCAAATAATTCCAGAAGAGATTTATTTAGTTAATTAATGTTTTTCAGTTTTAAAATCAACCATTTTTTTTTACACAAAATATTCTTTAAATTCTCAATAAATATATAAAATATTCTTTAATTGAATTAATTTAAAGTTAATTATTGTTAATTATCTTTTTAAACTGATATTTAGAAGAATGTTCTCTAATTCTAATGATATAATAGCTAACTATATGTTGATTATATAGCTGATAGAGCATGAAAGAAGTGAGATGGAGCCTGATCATTCACAAACATGGCCTTATTTCTCCAAAAATAATATTAAAAATACATGAATAAAATTAATAAAACAAATAAATACAAATTTTTCACTTCTTATCAGAAGAAAATTTATACAACTTTGGTATTGTGTTTTTCAATTTTGCTCATCTAGAACTGAAAGTATTTATTTATTTACATAACTTAATTTGTATATTAATAATTAAAATTTCACTTGAAACTCATAAGTTTAAGTATAATATATATATATTATAAGTAACTAATCATTTTAGAAGCAATCTGTAAATAAAAATTATTTTCTTTTAAAAAATTTCTTTAATATTTGCAATAAAATTTATTAAGCTATTTTTTTTAATTTTGTCATTATTTTAAAGTTCTATACTTGGTTTCATTTCTAAAAGAAGAACAAAAACTCTATAAATTTAATAATAAATTATTTTATATATCTGGAAGATACATTTATGATGATGTAAAATATAATAACTAGAGCTTTTATTTTAAGTAGAAAAATTTGATTTATAAATTATATTAAATCTTTCCAAGATGAAAATGTATTCTTTTAAGCAAGATCAAGCATATAAATCATAAAAATACAATTATAAAAAGGGACTGAATAAAAAAATGTTACATTGTATAACAACATTTTCTAGAAAATAAAAAAGAAACATATATATTATATTCTATTTGTAGAATTCTTTTGAAGCTATTTAATAAAATATATATGTAATCATTTATTTGAAGTTTATCATATTATTTAACATGAATAATTTCTAAAAGAATAAATTTCATAATAGATGTGATCTGATATTGTTATTCAATAAATCAGAATTGTAAAAGTTTGCTGATATGAATGTAAAAATATGTTTGCAAATTCTAAATAATGTAATACAATAGCTCTTTCATTTAATATGTATTCCAGTCGTGCTTAAATACATTATTATACAATAGAATTTGTGGTAACGTCCCAGCGATCATACACAGAAGAGTCTACAAAGATCTTTAAAAAAACAGGAAGAAATAAAATAGTTTTAAAATTTTGTTTGAGATCCATCAGAATTCCATTATATAGGTATATATTTACTGCTTATTTTAGATAATAATGCAAATATGCTATTTACATTATTATACTAATATAATTTTACCATCATTCAATTCAATATAATTTATTTATAATATTCAAAATTCAATTACTTCACTACTACAATGTTTTCTTATTAATAATAATTTTTCTTTCTATTGAAAATTGCAATTCTTTTCATTAAATAAACTAATTTAAATTGTAATTTATATTTTTATGTAAATTGTTAATGTCAAATTTTTATTAATTTTATTTTTAAGAGTTTTAATAAAATGAAATATTAGAACTTCAGAGATTTAAAATGCATTTAAAAGTATGAAATTTTTAACCAGAACTTTGAAAAATATACTTTTTATCTATAATTATGAATATTGACTATTCCGTTTCTGTATAAGAGACAGAAATCTCTTGCATATCAAGCAAGATAAAGCAAATGCACATCAAATAATGTCATTCTGTCTTCTCATTTGGAAGTTAAATCCAATTGAGCCACTTACAACAGGCAATTACAGTATATACTAAAAGCATAGTTCCAACAAATCTCCAATTTCCCAAATCCCTTAACTTTAACAACAGCAAGGAAGCTTCAAAGTTCAATAGTTGAAACATAAGCTGGACATCCCTGCCCCGGCACAAGGTGAACAATCCAAGGTTGAATCACCTGCTTGGGGAGAAATGCAGGGGATGAAGAGGAAGAGAAGAGGGGAAGTGTTTCCATGGTAACAGTCCAGTAACAGATGGCTAGTGTCACATGCCGAAATATTGGAACTATGTCTATGGAGTAACGAGAGTGAGCTTTCCATTTTCATAACTGCATGCAGTGGTTTCAATTTGGAGTCTGTCGGCCGGAAAATGAGAGACGACGCAACCATAAAGAAAAACCGGGTACAGCTCATTGAAGGTGCATGCTCCCGACTTCAATAAGTCGTTTGGTTTCAACCACAAGATGGTTGTTTGGTCAGTAGAGCGTAGTTAAACCGCCCCCCATTTTCTGTCATGTCCAATACTGTTAGCTGCAGAATGGAGATCTGAAGGGAAAAGAGGTTTATAATCTTTAAGTTTGTCTGCACCTGATCATCAGGAGATCTGCTCATTTATCATTTTGACTACAGTATCAGAAGTAAATATGAAAAAAAAAACAAAAAAAATTTTAATCTCTTGATAATCTTTTTTTATATTAAATTATATCTTTTATTGACAAATAACCCTATAAAATAAGTCTAATTATAGTAAAAATAATAATAATTTACTATGAAAGTCTATCTAAACAGTCATAAAAACTATTTTAACTAAATAAACTGTTGTTTATTTTTATATCAGGTATTAGGTATAAATAAAAATTATTTAAAAGCATTAGATTCATTGTTCGTTTATATTTTCAAAGGCAAATATTGCTGGCATCTCAGTATAGTGTAGAGGTGTATGAACTTTCCTGGAAAGCTGCCATAAATATTGCTATAACTTTATTCAATAAAATTACTAAAATTTATATTTAAAATCTCTTAATAAAAATTAATTCAGAGCTTACTATAAAAAGATTTTTATTCCTTTTCTTAATATTTCTAAAATAAAAATCTACGGGAAAGTTTCTCGACCTTTTCTCATGGGGAGACGGTAGTGTCATAAAAAAAACCTGCGATTAGATAGATCGCGACCTACTGGTTGAATTATCTCCAATCTATACGACTAAAAATAATCAATTAAAATCGTAACATTCTGTTAAAACTCGGAAATACTTATCATAACAGATACACGATATATTTATAAACTCTGTTTAAAGAGAAATTTATAACTCTATTCGCAAAAATACATCCATTCTAACACCCTTTTCTTCAAAGAGCATGAAAAGAAGAGAAAAACAAAAACAAAAAAAGCACTCGAAACGGTATTTACTACAAAATAAGACACGAGAAAGATGTATTCGGTGGCAATCTGAGTGAAACATGCTATCCTGTCATTAGCGCTCCTCCATTTCCATGTGAGTAAAAATTCCGCGAAAATGCCACACTTAAAGCACGTGATTGGTACTGTACATAGGCTTTAGAACGTGTATAAGATCCAACAATTTTATTAATGCTTTCGTGAAACATCAATGATTTACATCGGTTAAAAACAATGCATTAAAGCATTTTTATAATTTCGGTCTTGAAGATTTTTTTTATTTTATATTTAAAATACGAAAAAGAGAGAGAGAGCAAAGTATATTTTCTCATCCCATGCCAGAGAATCTCAATTGATTGCAGTAGTTTATATATATATATATATATAGGTAGATGCGGTGTGCATGTCTTATCCAATCTAGTTGAAGTGCGCGACGAACCACTGGGGCCAGTCGATAATACACATTAAATTCTTTTGCCCGTTTTTATCTCAAGCTGTTGGATCACTCGACCTAAGATCAGAGTAATTTCGATTACAATCTCCTAAATGGGAGTGTCTCCTAAATGCCGATTCATACATGAACTTCCTTTTTTTTTCCTTCCTCCTCCTTCTTCTTCTTATTTCCAAATTCCAATTGATGGCGTTTCTTAGCCGCATATATTTCGAGGAAAAAAAGAAAATGCAAATTCGAAAGTATAGACAGAAAAGTAGAAATTAAAAAAAATGATATCGTGAGATTAGGAGTTAAAAATAGTATTCTTATGATTAAAAAGAGATAAAACCATTTCCTTCTTTCGCAATATAATAGATTAAAGGTATAAGCAATTCTTTATAAAATTTCGATTAGATTAAGCATTTATAAAACTATAAAAATAACTTAAAAATTAATTAATTTTAAAGCTTAAAATAAATTAGATTTATCCTTAATTCTAGAAAAAGTAATAAAATTTATTTCTCTTCTTTTTTATATTTTAATTTTAATATTAAATTCCGANGTATTAAATTATTTTTCGATAAATACGTAATAGGTCGATTATATATTTTTACCATTATTTTAATCACATTTCCTGCCTGTTAGCAATCAAAAATGGAATAAAAAAAAAAAGTCGTACGAAACTACTTTATCGATTCATAATGATCCCAAAGTACTGTAATCTCCAAATTCACGAATTTCGTGACCATATTAAATGGATAGAAAGCAATAAAAGCAAACAACGCCCAAACTAATACCATCTCTCTCTCTCTTTCTCTCCCTCGCTCCCTTTCTCTTTCCATAAAGATGGAAGAGAATCTCCAAAATAATCAAATGGTCTTCTTGGATACAAAATAAGATAATGATCTTACAGGCACAACCGGAATTATCACTTATTACAACAATTCATTTGTCATAAATCCGTCAGTTAAAGCAGTTTCCTCCATCCAAGCGAATGCCATTTTGTAAAGAAGGAAATGACGAACGAGAAACGTTAGTCATTCTGAATATATTTATCGTCGATATAAATTCAAATAATTTGATTCGAAATAGTAGAAAACAAGTTGAATCTGGTAACAAAGGCGAAGAGTACAATTTTTCTTAGAATTCTAAAAAAATAATAATAATAAGACGAGTATCTTTTATGAGATTGCATCTTGAAACCAAAATTTATAGACAGCAGTTACAAGAATATCTTCCAATGTTATTTGGAACATAACAATACTTCACCAATGAAACTTTCTCCGATTGCATTCACAAAGTATGAATAGGATCCGCTTGATTCCTTTTACAATGGAAGAGATTGGACTGACTGATGTATTATGCATCAGTAATAACGTCAATGGTTATGCTTTGTTGATGGACGACGACTAATAGTCTGTTGAATCGCATCTTACGCCTTTGATTTGTTTACATGGCTAAACTGATTGATACAACTTGTAGTTGCATTAAATATTGCTCGCTTCTTGTCTTCTTCCTTCTCTTCTCTCTCTCTCTCCCTCTCTGCATTTTTTTAACAACTATTAACAGCATGTGGTTTTATTGAGTCATCAAATTCCCCCAAACATATCTCCCAACTTAATAAACGTGTTGAATATTTTATGAATGCGTAATCTTGCGTTTTTAACATCTTTTTCACTGAAAAAATGATAAAATTTAAACAAATTTTACTAGATAATTATGAACAGAAGCAAAAAAAGTAAAGATAATTATGAAGGAAAAGCAAAGAAATATGAAAGCAAAGTAAAAAAAAAACACTTTGTGAACAAAAAGCAAAGAATAAATGCTGAAAAATCCAAAAATAAATTATTAATTTAGACATTTCAGTAAGATTTTCCAAAATAATTTCAGATTTCACTAAATAATAGTGTATTTTATCCATTTGAAAAATGATACAAATGTGCTTAAGGTATAAATTTAAAAAAAATGTAGTTTAAAAAAAGAAAGATTCTCCAACAGATGTTGAAAGAAATTTCATCACTAATTTAGTGTTTAGTAAAATATACTTGACTGATTTCTTTACTTCAAAAAAAAAAATAATAATAAAGAAAAAAATTTAAAAAACGATTCGATCACTCCGACAGCTGTTAATTCAATTTCTTTTTTTCCCCTTATCGAAACCAAATTTCTTAAAGGATACGAGTTAATTAGTTTTTTCCCTACTCTTTAAGAGGACAAAATATCCAATGCTCCAATTATAATTTTGTTTGTGAGAGAAACTGGATATTCTTATCATCTCCATGACCTCTTTTTACAAATGCTGCTAAACCATAAAAGCATATCGCTTTAATTCTCACGAAGATACGGTTAAATGGACTCTGTGCATCTTTTTTTCAAATTTACTTAACATTTTCTTTGTTTCTTTTTTTATACATCGCTCCGTTGGTAGTAGACTAAGTTGAATGGCAATGCCAAAGTCATCCAAATTTGCACCATTCATTCTATATTTACGCGAGATGTCATCGAGAAGACCCACATAATTTTGGAATTATGCCATTTGGAACTTGTACGGATACTCGCTAACACATTAAAATATTAAAAAAGAAAGAAAGAAAGAAAGAAAACACGATCCTAGTCAACAAACTTTTTTCCAGAAAAAAAAGGAAAAGAATTTTATATATCGTTTTTCTAATGCGAAAAGTTTAATAAAAATTCTTTAAATCTCTAAGAGAAGTTTTTTTTTTTTCAAATGTTTACGATTTTTATCTTAGACAAAAATACACGTGTTTCTCTAACATTGGAAGGTCTATCTAACTTCAACCTTTATCTCGGTATTTACTGAGTATTCTTAGGATTATAGATTACTTCTGGACGGTCGGAGTTGCAAAAAAGGAATTTTTTAAGTCGTAGAAATCGCTTTATGAGCTGCAAGACTCCTCTAGCACCATTTGGAAGGATAGCAGAATAAGAGAGTGAGAGAGAAAGAGAGAAGAGAGTGGGTAAGGTCGATGCACCCTAAATGTGTTTGTAGCTTTAATAAGCTGTTAGCAATCTCGCTAGGAGCATCTAAGTCTCAAGACGACGCCAGCCTTTCTCTATACCGACATTTCTCTTATTCTCTAGTGTTGTATTCCTTAGAGAAACAAGGCTGCTGATTCAAACAAAAGATCGCCAAACACACTTCCTCGAAACGTCCGAATTAAATTACGATCTGTAGCTGCATCGGTACTTACTACCGTCGCTTTATTTAAACTCCACCTCACTAGATGTCGCCACTAGTCAAGGAGGTTCTTTTTGATTTTAAACAAAAAATTCGAGTCGAAATATTAAAAAAATTAAATTAAAATTAATTACTTTTAAGATTATTATAATCCTCGAGCAACATCAATAACAAAATGCTAACTTTATTATCTTATTATTAATATTATTATGATGAAGAATCTCCCAATTTAATTAATTGAAATTGTTTTTATGGATTATTTAACTACTTTATTCAATAATTTAAAAAAAATAAAATAAAATATAACTTATTTTAATAACCATAAATTAAAGAATAAAAAACAAAAATATTTCGAATGATATCAATTTATAACGATTATACGTTTTAAAAATCATTTTAAAAATTAATAATCTTCGTCATTTATTATTATTTTTCTTTAAAGAAATTTGATTAGAATAATTTTTTTATTTAAATAATACGTAAAACAAAGAAGACGTTCCATTGGGCGAATACAAAATTTTGAATTTGAATCTTAACCAATAAGATTTAATACTCAAACCAAGGTTTAATATTGATTGAATTTTAAATTTTATACTTTAAAATTTACATTAATATACTTATTTAATCTTAGTATAAAAATATATATTGATTTTTTTAAATATATATATAAATATTTCTTCGAGAATGAAAAAAAAAACTTTATTTTTGGATATAAAAATTTTATGTTTCAACCTTATTCCCATCTGAAATTTTCGAAATATAAAAGAAAGAAAAGAAGAAAAAATTGGAGAAAAACACGATTATCAGAAGAACATTTTATTGCCAAAAATTTGCACCTGGACTCATCTTTATTTCCGATTGAGCCAATCAGAAGCAACCGGAATCATTAAGAGAACCGGAAATGATTGGATGGAGCACGTGCGGATATAGAACACTCATTTGACTATCTGCCTCATTCGTCTTACTTTCTGCCAACAAATTTTGTAATTCATTCAATTCGGCGGAATTTAACCCAGGAGAGGAAATACGAAATATTACATTCGAACATCTCGGATGCGGATGAAGGCAGATTTGATTTTACGACTCTTTAATCCCAAAATAAATCTATTATCTGTCAAATAAGAAAAAAATACAAATTTTCCAACTAAGTATTTATATAAACTATGAAATATAAAAGCTTATGCTCTTTTATCTACGACAAATTATTTAGGGAAATTAATTTCCATTGTATATTGCGGATATTGTATTTTCCTCTATTACTACTGTTTCATTGCTGTCGTATTATATTATATGCTCCTTCCGCTATAATGTTACTATCAAATGCTGCTCCTACTAATATACTAACATCTTGTGCTCTGTTGTACTATTGCTGCCCTCTTTTATACGTTATTAATAATTCTTTCTACACTATCTTCTATTCTTGCATTAATTTAATATTCTCTGCACCTTATAATAATATCTTCTCCTATCCTATTATTAATTTCTGTTGTTCCTTATATCTTAATGCTAATATCTCCTATTCCTATTGTATCGTTATTATCTGAAACTTGTACTATAATATTAAATTTTCTGTTACTGATGCTTATGTGTAGTATCCTTTCCTTTTAATAGCGTTGTTACTGCCTTCTACTACCTATATTAAAATAGTAATATCTTCTGTTTCTTAAATTATAAAGCTAGTATCTTCTGCTTTTACTATATTGTTATCTGTGTCTCCTTATATTATAATATAGGAGTAAAAGCTATTAGTATTATAATATAAGGAATAGAAAATATTAATATTTTAATATAAGCAGANTAAAAATCGTAAAGTGAATTTATGATAGATGATAAGAATATATTTCAAAGTTTTATAAATCCTATTTTATATTTCCTGATTGAAAAATATAAAGATATAATCCATAATCCTTTGTTTTTCTTTTATTTTTATTTCTTTCTTTTTTGAAGGAAAATATCGTTTTTAGGAGAACATCATCTTTTAGCAATCTTGATCTATTTTTCTTAAACATTTAACCGATACATGTAATATTTCGTTGTACAAAATGACTAAACAAACCATCGAAGATATCTACGAATAAAAAAGAAATAAAAAAGTGTAATATTTTCAAATTTTTCCTGTTCTAACTCCCAATTTTCAAAAGAAACCGTTTCGAATTTTTTTTCTTTCTCTTCAGGATCTTTATTTCTGCAAATATTTCAATTTGCTTCCAGGCAAAAGGGATTGGATTGAAGATATATTTGGGTGCCTTTGGGTGGAAAAACACTCTATATAATATAACTTATGGATAATTTTCTAACATGTAAGAAGAGTGAACGTACAAACTGACCTGATAGATTCTGATATGAAAAATTCACTTTGTTAAAATTGAAAATGTAAATCCTATTTTGTAGATCCCTATTGGTAGTATCTAAACTATCCCGGAACATTTTATTCGAGTTTAAACAGCTAATCCTTATTTATACGATAAACATTTAATTCAAAATTTAATCGAGAATCAAAATATGAAGTTTTCTTAATGTCGAAGAATGGGAAACTTCTTTCTTTGGTCAATATCTGATGATGAAGTTAACATTTGACAACGAAGAACAAAAGACATGCTGATATGCTGTCAAGTAAAAGTGATTCAAATATTTTCTCTTCTTGCGTGTCGGGAATTGTAGTAAGAGAGGTTGGGGCCAAAACCCGATAGAGATGTTATGAAGGTACATCATGCAATGTTTTCGACTGATTGTCACGGAGTGGGTGTGGTAAAGACTTCGGCCATTATAATTGTAGTTGTAGTTGGATATGTGCTAGGACAGTTGGTGCCACAATAATTCTTAGAAAATCATACGGATGAAACCGTGCGGTTTTGCAGTCACTGACCTTTTATCGAAATTAATTTTATTTGCCTCTATATTAAATTGTTAAGTCTAATCTTGAAAATCCCAATTGGAACGAATGGCTCCTCGTAAAAATTATTAACTTTTTCTATAACGTCATCAAGACATTTTTTACGGCTGATTGAAATTCGTTAATAAAGTAAATATATCATCAACTTATGATGAAAAATTTATTTTTATCTGAAGAACATCTTCATATATTATACGATAAAATATTTTAAATGTTTAATAAAGTAAATTTGCATGTAGTTATCTGTAATACACATTAATTTCTTTAAATATAAACAAAAAAGAGCATTGAAAAGTATAACATAAGTTACTTCTCCAATGCGACATCCTATCGTTTGTCTCATTCAGTCAAGTAATTTCATTACTAGCGATAATCAATACGATTTAAGAAATGGCCAAAGTCACTGGATAAGGGACATTGTTTGACAGTTATTCTTTATTACTCGAACAATTTCATTTCCTGCTATTCTCGAATTGGTTCGTTTTCAATTACTCAGCCAAAATATCTCTTTTTTTTTTTTTTACCGGTTTCATATAACGAAAATATCTTCCACTCTCTTCTCACGTTTGGTTGGTAATTGACTCCAACGACGTCGTGATACAGCCGACATACAATAATTTCTGGACAGAAAAGCCATAGATTCGACATTTTCGGGCACATCCAATCCATATGTGGTTGCTGTAAAGGTTGTTGGTTGCAGAGGAGCGGCCTGTGAGATTGTATAAGCATCGGAATGCAGTTCCAGATTTCAAAGCGTGTGGCGTAATTGCTTTCCAGTCATAGCGCTTTTCTGATCGAAGACCGAGGTCACTCCAACAATACAAGAAAACAGGAGAAATAAGGCGAAGTGAATTCGATGGCAATGTTCTGTTAAGAACTCCCCACTTCTGATAGAATTGACTGGTTTCCATTCGAAACAAAACACCTCAAAAAACGCTACTTGTACATTACCAATACATGTTCATTTTGAACCGAAACACGATTTTGAAGCAAACAGCCTTTTTCCGGATCTTTTGAATTGAAGTAAAATCTTCAAACGAATACCCAAAACGAGAACCTAACTGGGAATAAACAACAAATATAAAATGCAGAAAATTGTATTTGTATCTAAACTAAAATGGCATTATTTCTTCTTTTTTTTATTCGCTCCATTTAATGCTGATTTTATTTTTGTTATTCTTTTCTTTTTAAACGTTAATTGCTTCTTTAAAACTCTCAATTAATTAGAACATAAATAACGTCGTCGACAAAAGAAACTATTTTTATTATTAATGGTAATTTTTCAAAGTGAATCACAATTTCCATACGTTCGAATTAAAAACAAATTGTTTTTGGGGAAGAGCAATTAATAAAATCTCCAGACAGTCTGCAGTCGGGGTTATTATCTGGTGAATTAGGTTGGACTAGAGAAGAGCAGTCAAGAATACCACATTAATTACACCGTGAGAACCAAAACAATAAATATTTCAGTTGTGAGAGCTCAGACTGGTTTCTATATTAAAAATATATTTCTTGGCAATAACTACTTAAACAGAGTGCACTAGGTTGTAATCCAGTTCTATTTTTCTTTATATTAACTTCTATTTATATTTTTTCTTAATTATTAGATTTTGTTTCCAAATTTTCTATACATTCATTTGTAAATTCGATAAAAGTTTCATTTTAAAGCGTAAACGAGATGATCTTTTATCTAATTTTGATGTAATCGATCTTTTTCTACAATTTCCAAATCCTTAAAAACGCTCTTTTATGCATAGGCCTACATTTACCGATTTTTTGAAATAATAAGAACATAAACAAATTACGCAAATTGCAGTCGGAACATCTCGACATTTGAGAGCATTAATCACAACCAGTCTCTTAATACTAATTAAATTATTAGAATAGGAATTAAAGTAACTAAAAATAGTAACAACACGGCCGTTAAAAGTCTTTAACCTAAGATTGTCTCCTATAAGTATGAGTGACGTCGAAAGATCAATAAAGTCTCGAGAAGCACGCACAAAGACAAGTTTCTTGGAAGCACACATTGTTTGTAAGTTTGAAGGATCCCAATTAGAAACGAGGAGTTGAGAAACAATCCACAGTAGATATCTTTGTCTAGTCTTCAATAAGTCTATAAAAAAAAGCACTTACCTTTCGATCCGTCATAACGTACAGAAAATCCTTGCTTTTATCGAACAACATGTCTTGGTTGACAACTCGGCCATCATCAATAACAATGTCGCTATATTCAAAAGCACTTGTCACGGACTCAACAACCACCTAAAAAAGTAAAAAAAAAAAATTAAAAAGAAATATAGATATGCATAAAGAAAATCATATAAAGGATAACGCGGTTAACAATTTCAATATATTCGGTTAATAAATTTTATTTTAACAAAATTAGATTCATCGTTTTATTGAACGAAATGTGATATGTTTGGAGAAGGAGACTATCTGCATCCTTATCTGAATTTATATTTTTATTAACTGTTCTTTCCCCTTCAACAGAGAATTTTCTCTTTCAGAAAAATCGATTTTTTTTCCTCCCTTCATCTTTAGAAGAAATATCTAAGTAATATTAAATGTTGAGTTTCTAATTTGAGATTTTGAAAGATTAGAATTGAGTTTTTTTCTTTCTTTTTCATTTTCGTGACGATAAGAATATTCAACATTATAATGCTAGTATTTGTTACAATGTTAATTCTTTTTCAGAAAAGTGTTTTAGCCAATTAAATTTTGTGTAAATAAGTGTTAAACATCATTAGAAAAAATAAAAATGTAAGAAGAGTAAATGGATAGTACGTAAAAATACAAAACTGGTGTTTCTTCTCCATCTGGCAAACAAGTAGAAAATTGCAGATAATATTACAAAAGCACGAACTTCTTCATTAAGCAATTTCAAAGATATATGTTCAATATCAGTAATGATATCAATGAATTTTTTTAAACTATGAGTTATCTAGTATAATTCTGTACGTAACATCACTTATGAAATCAACTCTATTCTTTAAGGCCATTATCTAATTCAGCCAAGTGCAACGACTCGACTGTATAATATAGCTTCATAAATGCCTACTGTGTTAATGGAAAGCGGAAAATTCGTGCATTGCCAATGACTGCTCACCTCATGAATTGCAACGCCATAAAACAATATGAGTGTTGTTAAAGACAATATAAGAGAACATTGTCTGCATAAGTGCATTCAACACATTACACCAAGCTTCGGTTCGTTAAAAGTAACCATACTCGAATTTATCCGGTACATTTTTTGTAAGTAGACCTGATCGTCTTAAATCAATCAAACGGGAAAATAGTGCTTTGAATAACATCTAGATGTCGATGTAGTTGTCTCCTACCTTTTGTCAGTGGCGGAGCTTGTCAAAGAATTGATTGATGCATCTTGCAATCACAACACACGCTCATACCCAACTTGTAATGGAATGCTGGCGGCTATGTTAATATTTACAGAAAATTCGACTTCGTTTGCATAGAATAAATCTCCGCTTGCATTCCAGTAATGTAGTTTACACCAAAACTTGATGCTTCTATACACCTGGGGCGATGTCTGGTGATGCACACTTCCACTATTGGCTTTATAGTAAGTAATTTTTCCGTGCGAGTTAGCATGCTTCTTATTTTTAATAGCAAGAATTTTTTTAGAGGTCCAACTTGTTTATTTGTCTACGAATAATTGTGTTAAAGTACGATGCATCTCCTGTTTATTATACTGTGTAATATTGTTGTAGTCGGTACGGTATTCAGTTAATGAATCTCGAGTTGTAAATGGTTTATGGTGTTAACTTACTGTCTGCAAGTAATAATGTTTAGATGATACTGTTCCAGTTATAGAAAACAGAAGCCTTAAAGTAAGAAGATTCCTAAATTCCTTCAAGTGAATGCTACTTTGAAGAGCCAATAAAACTGATCGGAAACGAAAGAATCGTGTTGTTCTTGGAGCCATCGACCTCTCTTGGTTCTTTCTATAAAAACTACAGTTTTTCCCCCTTTCGGAACTTTACTATTCGATAAAAAAAACTGATCGAAGAAATTATCCGACACAGAAAACATCATCAGAAGTGCAGAAAACAGAAAACATCAAGAAATTCAGCATCATAATTATAAGGGACTTAAAAATAAATATAAGATATTAACAAAACTATTAAGATAAAAAAAATATTAAATATATATCAATTATTTTGATATTTTTAAAATATATTCTAAGAGAGTTATTAAACTAAGCGAAAATCAATGTATAAGTCAAACGTGTCCTTATTAATAATGCATAATCGCTTTTCTTGTATGTAAATCACTACATATAGACTAATTAGCGATAGTCGTACTGTCTATTAGCAACGTGAAAAAGATTAAATTTGAGTTTTTATAGTAAAATTGTGAACATCTGCAATGGAGTAGTCAGCGAAGCACGTCGTACGGTAACAGAAGTGTTAATTTCTTTCAAGATCTCGACTATCATTTCCTAAATAAAAAATTAATCATTTGTCCTTAATATGTCGCTGTACTAATGAGAGATGGTACTATTAGCTATTAGTGGTGAAGGGATGTTATTTGCCAGATCATTCTGTAGATCACTTCAACAGTGTCCAGACCTCTATCGCTACAATCTCATTTTCCAAGAGTCACTTAGAAAAATATATGACCCGATATTTCAACAAGCTATCTGGCCAAACAATGTTGATCATCATTTCATCGTCGCGAAGTTGTACAAACTAAAAGAATTGAAGCCAATTGGAAGTATTTTTCTCTCCTCCCGACAAATGAACTTAAAGTGGATAGATCCAGTTGTATACCGCTCCGATCGAAATCCAAAACGATAAATCAATTTATTTTCGTGAGGGTCTACACTAATGACGTCATCGCCGACTCCATGAGGTAATGCCGGAGAATCTAATGATTGGCCCTAAACGAAACTGAATTACTTCGGATGTTAATACAAAATTATCAAATGTAATTAATATAATGTTAGATGTATTAAATTATTTTTCGATAAATACGTAATAGGTCGATTATATATTTTTACCATTATTTTAATCACATTTCCTGCCTGTTAGCAATCAAAAATGGAATAAAAAAAAAAAGTCGTACGAAACTACTTTATCGATTCATAATGATCCCAAAGTACTGTAATCTCCAAATTCACGAATTTCGTGACCATATTAAATGGATAGAAAGCAATAAAAGCAAACAACGCCCAAACTAATACCATCTCTCTCTCTCTTTCTCTCCCTCGCTCCCTTTCTCTTTCCATAAAGATGGAAGAGAATCTCCAAAATAATCAAATGGTCTTCTTGGATACAAAATAAGATAATGATCTTACAGGCACAACCGGAATTATCACTTATTACAACAATTCATTTGTCATAAATCCGTCAGTTAAAGCAGTTTCCTCCATCCAAGCGAATGCCATTTTGTAAAGAAGGAAATGACGAACGAGAAACGTTAGTCATTCTGAATATATTTATCGTCGATATAAATTCAAATAATTTGATTCGAAATAGTAGAAAACAAGTTGAATCTGGTAACAAAGGCGAAGAGTACAATTTTTCTTAGAATTCTAAAAAAATAATAATAATAAGACGAGTATCTTTTATGAGATTGCATCTTGAAACCAAAATTTATAGACAGCAGTTACAAGAATATCTTCCAATGTTATTTGGAACATAACAATACTTCACCAATGAAACTTTCTCCGATTGCATTCACAAAGTATGAATAGGATCCGCTTGATTCCTTTTACAATGGAAGAGATTGGACTGACTGATGTATTATGCATCAGTAATAACGTCAATGGTTATGCTTTGTTGATGGACGACGACTAATAGTCTGTTGAATCGCATCTTACGCCTTTGATTTGTTTACATGGCTAAACTGATTGATACAACTTGTAGTTGCATTAAATATTGCTCGCTTCTTGTCTTCTTCCTTCTCTTCTCTCTCTCTCTCCCTCTCTGCATTTTTTTTAACAACTATTAACAGCATGTGGTTTTATTGAGTCATCAAATTCCCCCAAACATATCTCCCAACTTAATAAACGTGTTGAATATTTTATGAATGCGTAATCTTGCGTTTTTAACATCTTTTTCACTGAAAAAATGATAAAATTTAAACAAATTTTACTAGATAATTATGAACAGAAGCAAAAAAAGTAAAGATAATTATGAAGGAAAAGCAAAGAAATATGAAAGCAAAGTAAAAAAAAAACACTTTGTGAACAAAAAGCAAAGAATAAATGCTGAAAAATCCAAAAATAAATTATTAATTTAGACATTTCAGTAAGATTTTCCAAAATAATTTCAGATTTCACTAAATAATAGTGTATTTTATCCATTTGAAAAATGATACAAATGTGCTTAAGGTATAAATTTAAAAAAAATGTAGTTTAAAAAAAGAAAGATTCTCCAACAGATGTTGAAAGAAATTTCATCACTAATTTAGTGTTTAGTAAAATATACTTGACTGATTTCTTTACTTCAAAAAAAAAAATAATAATAAAGAAAAAAATTTAAAAAACGATTCGATCACTCCGACAGCTGTTAATTCAATTTCTTTTTTTCCCCTTATCGAAACCAAATTTCTTAAAGGATACGAGTTAATTAGTTTTTTCCCTACTCTTTAAGAGGACAAAATATCCAATGCTCCAATTATAATTTTGTTTGTGAGAGAAACTGGATATTCTTATCATCTCCATGACCTCTTTTTACAAATGCTGCTAAACCATAAAAGCATATCGCTTTAATTCTCACGAAGATACGGTTAAATGGACTCTGTGCATCTTTTTTTCAAATTTACTTAACATTTTCTTTGTTTCTTTTTTTATACATCGCTCCGTTGGTAGTAGACTAAGTTGAATGGCAATGCCAAAGTCATCCAAATTTGCACCATTCATTCTATATTTACGCGAGATGTCATCGAGAAGACCCACATAATTTTGGAATTATGCCATTTGGAACTTGTACGGATACTCGCTAACACATTAAAATATTAAAAAAGAAAGAAAGAAAGAAAGAAAACACGATCCTAGTCAACAAACTTTTTTCCAGAAAAAAAAGGAAAAGAATTTTATATATCGTTTTTCTAATGCGAAAAGTTTAATAAAAATTCTTTAAATCTCTAAGAGAAGTTTTTTTTTTCAAATGTTTACGATTTTTATCTTAGACAAAAATACACGTGTTTCTCTAACATTGGAAGGTCTATCTAACTTCAACCTTTATCTCGGTATTTACTGAGTATTCTTAGGATTATAGATTACTTCTGGACGGTCGGAGTTGCAAAAAAGGAATTTTTTAAGTCGTAGAAATCGCTTTATGAGCTGCAAGACTCCTCTAGCACCATTTGGAAGGATAGCAGAATAAGAGAGTGAGAGAGAAAGAGAGAAGAGAGTGGGTAAGGTCGATGCACCCTAAATGTGTTTGTAGCTTTAATAAGCTGTTAGCAATCTCGCTAGGAGCATCTAAGTCTCAAGACGACGCCAGCCTTTCTCTATACCGACATTTCTCTTATTCTCTAGTGTTGTATTCCTTAGAGAAACAAGGCTGCTGATTCAAACAAAAGATCGCCAAACACACTTCCTCGAAACGTCCGAATTAAATTACGATCTGTAGCTGCATCGGTACTTACTACCGTCGCTTTATTTAAACTCCACCTCACTAGATGTCGCCACTAGTCAAGGAGGTTCTTTTTGATTTTAAACAAAAAATTCGAGTCGAAATATTAAAAAAATTAAATTAAAATTAATTACTTTTAAGATTATTATAATCCTCGAGCAACATCAATAACAAAATGCTAACTTTATTATCTTATTATTAATATTATTATGATGAAGAATCTCCCAATTTAATTAATTGAAATTGTTTTTATGGATTATTTAACTACTTTATTCAATAATTTAAAAAAAATAAAATAAAATATAACTTATTTTAATAACCATAAATTAAAGAATAAAAAACAAAAATATTTCGAATGATATCAATTTATAACGATTATACGTTTTAAAAATCATTTTAAAAATTAATAATCTTCGTCATTTATTATTATTTTTCTTTAAAGAAATTTGATTAGAATAATTTTTTTATTTAAATAATACGTAAAACAAAGAAGACGTTCCATTGGGCGAATACAAAATTTTGAATTTGAATCTTAACCAATAAGATTTAATACTCAAACCAAGGTTTAATATTGATTGAATTTTAAATTTTATACTTTAAAATTTACATTAATATACTTATTTAATCTTAGTATAAAAATATATATTGATTTTTTTAAATATATATATAAATATTTCTTCGAGAATGAAAAAAAAAACTTTATTTTTGGATATAAAAATTTTATGTTTCAACCTTATTCCCATCTGAAATTTTCGAAATATAAAAGAAAGAAAAGAAGAAAAAATTGGAGAAAAACACGATTATCAGAAGAACATTTTATTGCCAAAAATTTGCACCTGGACTCATCTTTATTTCCGATTGAGCCAATCAGAAGCAACCGGAATCATTAAGAGAACCGGAAATGATTGGATGGAGCACGTGCGGATATAGAACACTCATTTGACTATCTGCCTCAT
Source organism: Centruroides sculpturatus (assembly GCF_000671375.1). NCBI lineage: Eukaryota > Metazoa > Arthropoda > Arachnida > Scorpiones > Buthidae > Centruroides > Centruroides sculpturatus. The sequence continues at coordinate 198,504 of NW_019385255.1, read as the reverse complement.
TCGTCTTACTTTCTGCCAACAAATTTTGTAATTCATTCAATTCGGCGGAATTTAACCCAGGAGAGGAAATACGAAATATTACATTCGAACATCTCGGATGCGGATGAAGGCAGATTTGATTTTACGACTCTTTAATCCCAAAATAAATCTATTATCTGTCAAATAAGAAAAAAATACAAATTTTCCAACTAAGTATTTATATAAACTATGAAATATAAAAGCTTATGCTCTTTTATCTACGACAAATTATTTAGGGAAATTAATTTCCATTGTATATTGCGGATATTGTATTTTCCTCTATTACTACTGTTTCATTGCTGTCGTATTATATTATATGCTCCTTCCGCTATAATGTTACTATCAAATGCTGCTCCTACTAATATACTAACATCTTGTGCTCTGTTGTACTATTGCTGCCCTCTTTTATACGTTATTAATAATTCTTTCTACACTATCTTCTATTCTTGCATTAATTTAATATTCTCTGCACCTTATAATAATATCTTCTCCTATCCTATTATTAATTTCTGTTGTTCCTTATATCTTAATGCTAATATCTCCTATTCCTATTGTATCGTTATTATCTGAAACTTGTACTATAATATTAAATTTTCTGTTACTGATGCTTATGTGTAGTATCCTTTCCTTTTAATAGCGTTGTTACTGCCTTCTACTACCTATATTAAAATAGTAATATCTTCTGTTTCTTAAATTATAAAGCTAGTATCTTCTGCTTTTACTATATTGTTATCTGTGTCTCCTTATATTATAATATAGGAGTAAAAGCTATTAGTATTATAATATAAGGAATAGAAAATATTAATATTTTAATATAAGCAGAGAATAATAATAATACATTAGGAGTAAAAAATACCAGCATAAAAGTTTAAAAAGAATATAATGATACAATAGGAACAGAAAGTATTAGTATTATAACATAAGAAGCAGCAAATAATAATAGTACAGTACAATAGGAACTGAAGGTATTTACTATCCTCTACTACTCCATAACACTACTAATAGCTTCTGCTCTATTCAACTGCATTGTTACTATACACTATACTTTCTACTATATTTTTACTCCCCTCAGCAAATTTTGGGCTGGCAAAATAAAAAACGAAAGAAAAATGCATTAAGGCATCGTTTTTCGGTAAAACTGTGGCATGTGTTGCGCACAATAGAAAAATCTGAATAATGATACGGGAGCATTCTTTAACGTCATGTTTACGAAGCAAAAAAAAAATATAAATAATATATGATTATTACATACCTTAACATATTAAATATCGACAGAATATTTAATAAATGTTTATTATAACAAGACGAATCAATAACTAATGCGAAAATAAATAGCTAGTGCTTATCGCTAATGTCGTGGAAGAGTCGGCAATATGTCTTTCTTTGATCCATCGTTAACTGTCTGGTTGGAGAATGTGTTCCAGCTGGTATGCAAATGAAGCAAAGATATACTATTGCAGGAATGTATAGGCAATGATCTATGCCTCCGAGGTGCTGATGTTTTCGCAGCACAATTTGCCTCACCCATCAACAACCAAATGGAACGCTTCCCGAAACAAACTGATACTTGATATTTGATGTTTAACTTATTCAGTCACGTGAACGAAAATTCCAACGTTTTCCGCCATTTTTAATCATTAAAAAAAACTAACGTAATTTTCTGGAAGTCGACATTAAGATAGTAAAACTTTTTCTTATATATATACTATATATATATATATATTTAGTGTAGTTTAAAAGCGACACTTAACGTCTCGGATCATAGTTCGTATTTTAAAAAGCCCATTAAAATGGCATTTCCTAACTCTAAATCCCGTACCAGATCTTAACAATAACAATTACTATCCGTCTAATGAAGTATTGCAAACAATAGTTTAACTCTTTGGACGTCAAACCATAATAACCAGAGATCAACCCATAAAAGAAGGCGATTTTTGAGGGTTTCGCAGGCGAGATGTAAAATCTTCTCAATAAAACGTTTCATGTTCTTTGGTAATGGATACACGAGAGATTTTTATAGTGGACTTAACTGTCTGCTCGGTGCCGATAGTCAAAGTTAATACATTTAAGTAATGCCAGGATACCATTAACTCATTTTCTTAACGAGGCTCACCTTTCTCAAATGGCCAATGGAAGTGCCAAGAAATGCCACCGTGTAGTCGTGAGTGGAAGTAGCTGCCACCGCTGTCAGCAGGACCCCGGGATAGGTGAGAACAGGTGTTGCTTCCATTGGCATGCTTCCGCCTAAGGGGGTATTCACGTCCATTCCACAGAAATCGTCATTGATCTGCACTTGCTGTCAAAAAGATAAAAGCCAGAATTAATAAAAAAATAAAATAAAAGAAGGTACGTCCGGAGCCAATCGTATAAATAAAATTAATCAATTTAATTGAATATTTTGACGTAATCCAATTAGTCGTATTGGTAAAACGTTATTGCCTTCAAAATTTACGTCCCGTTTTCCCATTTTAATTAACTTAAAACTTACATTTAGATCATTTTATTGCACTTCGCTGATCTTCAACCTATTTCGATCTGCCACTAATAACAATCTACGAATAGCAACTTCTATTATTTTACAGCAACAAATTCGAGCTACTACTTATCACGATTCGAGAATAATCAAATTACCTACAAAATGAATATTAAAATATACAAATAAAATAACAATTTTATTCTTCTTCCACGGTACTTTTTCCCTTCAAAATAATCAAAACGAAGATATAAGAAATCGGGTACAAGATGTAATTTTTCGTATTACGTTTGTTTATGTAATCGCGTATCAAGGAAATTATTTTGAGAACAAAATGCAAGATGATCGATGAACTGACAAAAATTGATGCAAAAGGAGTAGTAGGAAATTCTGCAATGCAGGAAAGTATTTTAATAAACGAAAATTTCAGTTTTCTGTCTTACGTATATGTAAGATCGCTCTATACTCGTTCTATATAAATCTGCAACAGTGGCAAATAACGTTTTGTAGAAGTTTTGACCAATAAAATTTATGTAATATTTAGATATTGACTGATTTGTGAACTGAACCGTTTGTAGCGTCGAATTCCATCACAAGAAAAATACTAATCGATATTATTTCACACAGCCAAGATACATTTTCAGCAATAACGTGTGATAGGTTAACATTAAAAGAGAAAAATAAAACCTTATTCAAATCATTAAAACCCAAAAAAATCTTCATTTTAAACAGTATATCATTATAATTTTTCATAATAATAATAATATTAAATAGCTGTAGAATATTTTTTTAATATTGATCATCGCAACGATTATCTAATCTTATCTCTTTTGCAAGAAGAGATTATTGAAAAAGAAAAAAAATTACAGTTTGTTAGAATGAGTTTAATTAACTCTTTAATTTTATATAAACAGTAAATACACTTATCAGTGAATTTTTAGGAAGAAGTTAATTTGATGAATAAAAAAAGAAGAAAAAAAATAAATAAACTCCACTCTGGAAACTTCTTTGATAATCTTATATAACGGCTGTTTCTTAGAGACAAGTAATACATTTGAATGGATGGTAATAGGAGAAACAGAAAATTACCAAGAAAATTTTCTTAGTATAGTTACTTAGTAGCTTAAAATATTCAGAGAAACTCATTAATATTTCAATCGTCTGATGGAAAATACGTTATTCAAGGTGGGAGTCCTCTTGAATAATGACCGACGGTGTAATATTATTTAAAGCAAAAATTTTCCAATTTTTTACCAATATTTTTTTCTTTTTTCATCTTGTAACTTTCGGCAATATATAAATAAAAAATATCAAAAAATAAAATAAGGAAAAAACTCGATCGCTTTTTAATATTTAAATAGGTGGCAAATAAGCACTTCTGGGGATTCCTTAGTCTATTATGATAATTTTACCGTTTATGTCAAGAATCTTCTTCTAAGTTGTTGAGGATTACCTTAGCTAAAAGTTTGAATTTCCAAAAAGCAAAGATTAAATATTAACTTTTCATTTTTTTTATTATTATTTTTTATTTTTAAAGACAAAGTAATTTTTGTGAGTGGAATAAAAAGAAAGAGGGGAAAAAATTAACATGAACGTTACATTCTTTTCTAAAGATTTGCATAGTAAAAAGAATGGAGTTAAATCTCTTTTTTTTTTCTTTTTTTTTTTGTAATTAAAGATCGTTCGCAGATAATTTCTAATTGAAGATGAACACGTTTTTAACTTTTTAATTAAAGAATAACAACAGATTATTCTACTAGAAATGGCAAAAATCGAGTAAAAATAAATACAAATTATCTTTAAGAGTTTAATAAAGAATACTTCGTTAATGTAAAGCAATTGTTTTTATGGCATAAAATTTACTTTTTTCTGAATGCCGCAAAGCGCAATCCATGCATTGCAATATGCAGTTGAAGTTACTGTAGACATAAGCCAATATATTTATATATATATTTTCTTTTTTAATTTTTTTCTCTGTAGATTCGGCTCTCAATTTCGTAGCAATGCTAAGAGTGAGACTAATGAGGTTAGAGAGTAGAAAGCATGCAATCTGAACATTATCCACTCCCATTAGAACGTTGGTCGAAATGGCATTGAAGTAAAGTAAGTATTTAAGGTAATGGACTTGGGTGACCATATCGGGTGACAAAACATTATTTTTAACACTTCCGACAACTCGGTTGCTTCTCTTAACTTGTTACGAACCGCACCTTTTTTGAATTACAATTATTGATGTGAAATTGCAACATTATGTGCTGTACAGGGAGTGAAAGAGAGAAGGGGAGAGAGAGATTCGCAATTAAGTCCTGTGGAATACTTAGAATAATAGCTCAATTTTTCATTAGTTGGCGCAGTAGATGGCCAATATAAAAATTTGTCTTTTTTTTTCTTTTTTCCCCTTCATCGTCTTGTATTAATATGATGACACTACAAGAATGCCGTGCATGTTGATAGTTTTTAATTATTTTAATAGTTTTATGAGCTGCTGTATGGTTTTTAATATATTTATATGCTCCTCTTCGTAATTTTCTGGTTGTTAGTTATCTATACAACTTCAGATTTGTTACAACAGACGAGGGGAAAGTTTGAAAAATTAATGATTTCGTTCCGCGATTTGTAATTTTTTTTAAATTCTTAACGTCGAAAAATTTTTATAGCAAACTACAGAATTTTAATTTAGACATTCTAAGAGGCTGATGATCATTTGAACATGATAATGTAGCTCTACATAAAAGAACCATAATGATAATCATCATTTATGTATATAATTACGTACGATGCAGCTTTAATTCAAATATTCTAAAACGATGATAATCTCTTAATGATGATAATATATCTATATATATATGATAGTTTTAATTTAGATATTCTAAGAAAATGGTGATTAAAATGATAATATCGAAATGATGATAACATCATATACATTGTATGTAAATGGATTATTAAAATTCGAGAATGATGATCGCTTAGAGAAGGCCATTATCATCTTGAAAGGTTAAAAAAGGGGAGAAATATAAGGGCACATCGTCTTATCCGGCGTCGCCATTTTGTTTTTGACGCAGCCAAAATAAACCTTGCTAATGACTCTTGCTGTCGATAAAACAAACATTGTAAAATTAATATCAGAAGTTTCTGATGTTAGGAAAAGCAAACAGAAACTTCGTTTTCTCTTCAGTCCATTCTTAAGAGTAATTATATCCATCAGCAGTATTGCTACCGTTGGTTGAATGTTTGGAAAACGCCGCAATGAGATTTCATTTTAAGTAAACACAACTTACAATCGCTAGATATGATTTCATCAATCAACTGAAGACATCATTAAGTAATCACATTTTAAATTACTGAAGAATTATACGAAGCTTACGGCAAGATTATATATATATGTATGTATATATATAATTTTTGATGCACGAAGAAGACGTTGTGCCGCTTTTCAAAAGACATCATTTCCGACGAGAAATAATAGAATTTTAGATAGAAAACGGAGTAGTTTCATTGCAATTATTGAAATATGAAAGACGAGATAGGTTTACGCTAGAGTAAAATAATAAGTTAAAATTTTATCGATCCGGTTGTAAGAGTTGGTATATATTATAATAAATAGAAAAATGGTAGCTTAATTTTGCTAAGTTTTCTTTTTCCGATACGACAATGCCAGTGGATAAAACGAAGCATAAATTAGTAGGAGAGAATGTAATTTTCCAAACATCTAAATGAAGAATCTCCACCCCTTCTTCTTGAAGATAAAGTGGAGTGAAGAGTGTTTTTGTTCCGTAAAGAATTTCTATGCCTTTTATCAAAAGGAGTACTTAGATGTAACTCTTTAGTGATCGCTGACGCAACATTCTGATGACTTTGAACAATTTTCTAAAGTCTAGTTTAGTGCCCGAGGTGAGATTTGGCGTGGAAGGCATTACTAATAGGATCAATCTTCAAAAGCAAAGTCTGACAAATTAGAAAGACGTACAAATTCAGATAAAAATGCTTGGTTTCTCGATTAAAAATGAATGTTAATAACCAACGAACAATAACTGAATACTAATGAATCTAATTAGTTTAAAATTATACCCTCCGATAGAGTTCAGTCGCATAATGGTTTGATGATAAATTATTTTTCTATACAGTTTGTTAAATATTAATAATAATTGAGATATATCTCTCTAAATTGAACTTTACTCAGATAATTATCTATTGAGAGTTTTATGAAAAGAACTTTTCGCTGAAGTTCGCATTTCTTTATTTTTTTTTATGGATGTATTCTCCTTTTTTCTCCCTTTCCTTTCATGAGTTAACATGCATAAAGTATCAGGCAAAGCAACAAAGAAGATGTGTTAGCCATAGCTTTACATCTACAGATGGGTAGCCGAATATTTTTATTGCTCTCATTTCCTCTATCTCTGCAGGTGCAGACAAACTCGCACAACAGAAATTTGTAGAAGGAAATGAAGAGAATTTCGCATGAAAATGAGATAGAACTATATAAAATACAATCGGAAAAAAGAAGTTATTATCATATGTGACGACTATATTATTTCCCTTCTTGAAAAAAATTTATATATATATATATATAAATTCAATAAAATTATTGCAAGAAAGAAGCGAAAGAACTACATTTTCGTTGATGTTAAAAATACAAAACACGAATGGTGAATAATTTTCGAAAGAATTCAAAATATGAATTGTTAGTAGAAAATTCGAGTTAAAAAAATTCTGTCGGATGCGGTAGAAGAGAAGAGGATGATGTGTCGAGAAAGTACAAACAAAAGATCGCTCTATCAGTCATGGAAGTTCCATTTCTACAGGGAAATCCGTATAATGGTCTGTATTCTAGAACAGGATCGTTATTACCCTATATATATCAAACACTTGCCACCCTCGCGCTCTAAGGATAAATGATAATTATTCTTACATGATACGCACCCCTGAAAGATACATTCCTGACTTTTATTGTTATTATTATTATATATATGTATATTTTATTAAGGTTGTAATAAATTTTAATCGGCATAAAACGTGTGATTTGTATGAAAATGAGTTACGAAAATGCGAATTCTTTCCTTTGATAAAAATAGGAATATAAATTATACAAAAGAATAGAATTTTTCGAGTGGAGATATAATATAAATCTTTGAAAAGATTCTTCCAACGAAGATGATTAATCTTAGCAAATAAGAAAAGAAACGAAGCGGAAATTATTTCTGATTGTGTTAAACTGTAACAAGTTTTTAAGTGATTGCTTAGAAGAGGGGAGAGAACTGAGAAAGAGAAAGAGTAAGAAAAGATTATTAAAAATTGAAAAATATCCATCAGCAATCGATAAACACTTTTAGGTACATCAGAAAAAAAGGAAAAAAATGGAAAACAGATATATAACTCAATTACTCTTTCCCTTCACTAAAATGCGTACGACAACATGTTTTAATGATGTTCGTACTAAAAATTCCTCTTCGGTATCTTTCTTTAAAGATATCAGGTAATTGTTTGACCCGTTATTTGCATACTAATTACATAGCAATATGTCTCAACGCTTCTGTAAACTTAAAATTTAATCCACTTGACGTAATACCGCGTTAAGACAGAATAAAAAGGAAATTTTTTTTAATTCGCTTTAAAGTCTAGAATAACTTGTCTGAAGTCTCCTAAATGATTCTGGGAAGGGGTGGAAGAGAAACCAGGGTGGAAAAAAGGAGGCAATGTTTATATGGTTGTCATGGTAACGCTAATTTACTGGTAGAAGCGGTTAGATGGGAAGGTTCTTAACGGCCAGAGGGTAAGTATTAATGAACATTGCATTTTTCGATCTTTTCCCAGCTAATCGCCAATATTGCAGAGTGATCATTCCTGTTTATGGATTTGCTAGTTGGCCTCTTGCATTTGTTTATCAGATTTCCATTATATCCGCTACTAGTCTTTAGCACGATAACTTTTATATAACATTCGCCATTCGAAAATTAATCATTTAACGCTGGAAATCCTCAGGAGATGGCCAAGTTTATGTATATAACTTATATTAATTAATTTTTGAAGAAGATCGCGAATTGCTTTAGTGTCAAAACATTTTTGATACATTTAAAGCAAGACTGAGCTGGAAACTTTTTGCAGATTTTTATTTTTTTGGAAAAGGTCCAAATCTAGCGTAGACGAACACCTAAACGGAGTCTGTATCTAGAAGAGAGAGACGACAATAATCCCACGGTGACGATTACGTTGCTATCCCTTGTGTCCATTCTTAAAAATTGGTAGGACCGAACCGTGTTTGGCAATCTTTAGATGCTCCCGTACCATCCCATGGTATTTGAAGGGATACTGAAACCATAAGGGTCCTTCGAGAGTCGTAGCTTCCGCTATTTGCGAACAAATTTCTTCAACAAATCGAAGATAAGTTGTTTCTGAGGTTAATACAACATCCCAAGAAAAAATCAAATTAAAAACTTTTGGTAGCTAAAACCGAATTAAATGGATCGTGCTAAAGCATTATGTGATCGATACAAGGAGGTATCAAACTTGATGGATTTCTCAAGAAAAAAAAACACAAAAAAAACTGCTTGTAAGTAGCGCAAAATCCGTGCCAGATGTCAATTAATTATTATTTATATACTTGTTAAATTCTGATGCATATTTTTGAACCGGTTCATCCTTCCTGGAGGAATCGTTATATATACATTGCACAGTTGCTTCTGTATTTTACGAATATTTTTTTCAACTAAAAGAATTTAGATAACGAAAAATAATAAACACGAAAGCGTGTTTATATCTATCTTAAGAAAGACGAATGGATGTAGTTTCTGTCGATATTGTTTCTCATAGCGTGACATTAATTACAGTCAGAAGCGAGTTATTATTGAACAATTTCCATATTTCTGTTAACTAAAACACGAAAATTTACAGAAGAAGAGGAAGAAAAATTGCCCAAATACGAATATTTGTTTGTATATAATTGCTTGCTGTAATTATTAACGGGATCTAACGACAGAATAATTTGATCTGCCGATAAAAAGAAAGAAAAATTACTTAGAATCAAACAATTTATTTTAAATATTTGCTCCTCGTTCGCTTATATTTAAAATAATAAAATTTCGAAAGAAAATCTACCGAATTTGTTGCATCTAAAATTAATTTTTACGAGAATTTTAAGTGAAATGGTCTAGACAATAACGACCGAGAAAAATCTCTGTCATTTAGCAGAGAACATCCCTCTTTCTGCAATGGTGCATTATTGTTGTTATGAACTTTTAAAGTACTTGGAAAAATTGAGGTACTTGTAAAACTTGTATATTTCGATTAAGTGGGAAGATTACTGTCACTTTCTATAAAAATTTAGAGTGGTGTTTATAGATTTTTCAATTGTGTTAATGCCACAATGATCCTGCGTGCCAAATGTCATTTGTAGCTCCATTAGAAGTGCCTTTCCAATTTTGATGAGTCAGTCAGTGAGTCAATCCGCAAGTAGGTACACGATAACGTATGTATAACGGATTCAGCACAATTCATCGATATAAAAAATCCAAAATAATAAAAATTCTTTTAGCAAAAACAACAGATAAAATAAACAGTAACTTACCGTATTAAGACATTGTTGACTGGGATTGATGAAATCTAATCCGCGATCGCCGTTTCCATTGAAGCAATTTTGGATATTCTGAGTGAATTTCCTGTGGACGGCGGATAAAGCATAAACGCACAAGGCCGAAGTGGAGCTAGGTTTGTTATAGACATCGGCTTCGTCTTTAGACTTGGCAAACACAACAAACAACACATCATCTTGGGCTGTTATTCCTAAAGACACCGCTAATTCGGAACCGGGTCTTCCTACGTAGGCGGCTTGTGCCAAATTGTAATCGGTATCATCTGGTGCCCTACACACCAACGGTACTTCGGTATAGGAATAATAATGTACGTCTTCCTGACATATCCGAACTAACTTAGAGATGAAAGGCTTAGGTGGGGTAGTATACTTCTTCTGCACCGTAACAAAGTACGAAAATCCTTTGGAACTAAATCCGTATATGTAAGTAATTGGGTAAATCTCTCTGGACATGCTATTAACTGTAACTTTTGTTCCGGTGGTGACTCCGGTATGAGCCGTAGCAAACATGTTACTGGGATCTAAACTTCTGCTGCTGACGGCAGGGACGTCCGACCTATAAGGGCCATTCCCCGTATACGATACACCCACGTACAAAACGTGCGTCCGTGGAAGATTTCTTGGTCCTGGAGCTATGAATGCCACCGTTGAAGCGGTGGCATTATTGGCAGCTACGGACTCGTTTGCTGGAGTTTCGTAATCGGATACGTTATTTAATTTGTGTACAGTGCAGATACCTTGGAATAAACTTCCGCAAGCAATCAAGCGACTCTGGGGATAATCTATGACCAAGACTTTATTGTAATAATCCGTCGGTTGTTTGATTTCGTCCGGACAATTCCGCGTTACCGGACATTTGGGACTGTCGTCCTTCTGTCCCATGATAGCCATGGCTTCCTGTTTCAAATCCCGTGACAGTTGGTATATCCTGTTCACTCCACCGACGTACACTCGCTCCGTGTAGTCGTGGATTGTCATGTGATTAAACTTTTCGCACTTCAGGTCTTCGAACGTGACGTAATTATTGGTGGCTAGCACCGTAGAACATTGAAACAGAAGCATCAACACGAGTTTGGCGCATCCCCCGCCCCAATACTTCCTTTTCTCTTTCATGGCACAAACACCACTTTCAGAATGTTTCACCTGAAAAAATAAAACAAAGTATAAATAATTCCCATTAATATGATTGAATAATTAATAAAATCAAGACAAAAATCGAAAATTTCCTCCTCCTTAACCAAGCCATTTTTCTGTAATTAATTTTTAAAAGCCGATAAACGTTTACTCCAAAATAAAAATTAAAAAAAATTCAATTAAAATTTGAAATTTGTAAGTGCAAAAACCAATAACCTATTAACGACTTTATTTTTTATTATTAAAAAAATAATAATCTCTTATAAAAAAAACACAATGAAAATATTATTTTTAAACAAAAATCGATTAAAATACAATATTTTTCGTGTATAAATTATACTTTCTCACACGTTTTAATACGTAAATAACATTTCTGTATAGGCAAACAATACTGAAATACAAAACAGTTAACAATTTTCATACTAAAACGTTTTTTTGAACATGAATTCTATTAAAGTTTTAAAAATTACAAATCGATATTAGACAAAATTGGTTGTTTTAGTTTTAAAAAAAACCTTTCAAAAAATAATTACTACAAGAGTTAGAAAACATCATTTACATGCAACTATCTCTTGAATCTCTTAAAGATTATCACACTGTTTCGTTTCAGACATGTCGACTAGAAGGAGGCAGACATACTGTAAGAATGAGAAGAAAAAAAAAAGAAGAAATAATCACTTGTTGCGAAATCAGGAGTATCATTTGTCAGTAGGAAAAGGTAGATAAGCAGAATAGCATACACCCCGACGGCCGTTCTTGCTCGTCTGCCAATTAACAATAGTGCTGTAGGCTCCAAAATGGCCCACCATTCATTGTCAGCTATGTAACAACGGAGAGCAGAAGCGAGTATTATCTATCAGACAACAGCATCGATTCATTCATACCAGGTAGATAGATACATTCGGTCGCTAACAATTTCTCATACTGATACAATCTCGATAAGTAACCTTACGGATGCAGTAAATTAAATAAAAAAAGGGGGGAAGAAAAAGCCTAAGAAACTCTTCTACCATTTTTTTTGACAGTTTCATTAACACGTGGACGGTGCGAGCCACAAAATCCCAACTGCACAGATTAATTCTGACGCATATTATAAATCCCGGTGTCGCAATAGGAACCCATCCCCGATGCACGGATTAGATTTAACAAAAGAGACCATCTAGTCACGTCGACCATCTCTAGAGAATTAGTAATCTCTACAGCAAAATTAAGGTAGATATCGAGAGAGAGAAAAATGCCAGAGGGATTGAGAACGAGTAGTGTGCCCATTCATCTTCTTTCCCGATGCCTTCACGTTGTCTGCTATTTCACAATGGACTTTTAATTGGCTCTGTATGTCACCTGACATATTTAATCACAGACGTGCCTAACTAAATGTCCCCGGCAAGCAAAGACGGAGGATTCTGTCTCTCTTCATATAAACTGCCTGGCAGATTCATTAACTGTCTTTACTTCCTAACAATCGTTGTCTTGTTGAGATAGCATAAGCATTCGAATTTCAATCTTTCATTATCGCTATGAAAGAATTATAATGTATTCCCAGTTTTTGATAATCCTCGTAGTTGAAGCACTTTTGATTCAATACTTTTATGGAAATGATTAAAGTTCGATAATAGCAATGCTTCATAATCTAACAAGCCCTACTTTAAGTAGGCTATGCTTTTAAACAATTGGAAAGCCATTATTCAGCGCCGGATTTATACATAAAGCTACAACAGGGGTTTCATACTATATGTTGAATTTAGGACCTTGTGCTTTTAAAAATTATTATTATTTAATGAAAACCATTTTATATGTTACAGCTTCGTTTAAATCCCTACATTTTAACACTTGTTTAACATTGAAACTCTACATTCGAAAACATTTTTCAAAAAGTAATAACTTAATATTTAAACATGATTTTTAAAACAGTAGCTCATTATTTTCAGCATGATTTTCGAATATATAAAATCGATTTTCCAATACGTTTCTTAATATTTGCAACTGTATTTTCAAATATATTTCTCAAAATAACTGTCTAACCTGGTTATTTTTCAAAATATTTAATATAAATATTTGAAATTTCGGTTATTTTAATACGTTTCAGTATTCCAAACTTCAATTTTTCAATAAGTTTAAAACGACAACCTCCTCCATGTAAACTTACTTACCTATTCTAATATACATTTCGATGTTTTATTGTACATGAAAATCCATATTTAACTATGAAACAGGCGTAAGATTTTGCTTGAAAATATATAAAAACTTCATGGATTCCTTTCAACACTATTCGAATTTCAATAAATATTCTTCTATATAAAATATTTATCGATCATTCCAAAAGCATCAGGGAAAAAAAAATCTATATAAAATTAACTGGAAAACTCGCATCCTTCTTCATTTTTATATAAAAAACAAAATTTAAATAAATAGCTGTTTTTCTCCACAGTAAATAAACTAACGCAAAATTTATTCAAACTGCACAAAGTTAACTTCGATTTTCCGAAGAAAAAATATAAGTAAACTTAGTATTTTTCTTTTTTCGGAGGAGACTCATCACTTTAGGCTTTCTTAAATCCTCATTATTATTATTAGCACATTACCGAGCTTAAGGGGAGCGTCATCGTCTTCAAATGACCCGCAATGCACCATTTCTAGGCAACGTGTTGCTCTTCTAGCTACGAGAGAGAGAGGGAGAGAGAGTGAGTGGGCGAAGGTTTTTTTATTTTTATTTTTTTGCCCGTTTGTTTCAGATCGTGCAGCTAAAAGCTTTCTGCCTACAAAACTTTGCAGGGGTATGAATAGCCGTCAAGCGAATGACATTTCCGTAAGACGACACAGCGTCGGTATAAATCACCACCATTCTAACAGCTCTGTCACATTGTAGTGTGAGCCGGCGCCATGTTTCTTCACCTTGATAGGTCGTTGGCCGGGAAACACGCCATTAAACACTAGAAGAAGGGTGGTGTTGCCATGGCGACGCAGTCCACTCACTCAGCCTAAGATGTATCCACGTGAACAACTTAGGCCAACAGGTAAGCTCGCGTTTCTCTCTTTCAATCAACCACACCTCATCGAAGCTAACTTGTTCTGTCCACTTTTGTTCTTCCACACAACCGCTACTGGTAACTAATTCCATGAATAAAACCTCAATCGATATATTTTTCCCCACCTTTTAACCTTTTAATTTAGGATTTATATAAGCAATGACACGTTTTAATATCGACTTTTAAAACTCGTCTTCGTTACGACGATTGTAGAAAAATCTTTCAATTAAACAGCGATTAAAAACAGGCGAATCCAATCTCCGCAGCAATTTGTATTTAAATTCTTAACGATGTATTTATTTTACCATTTTTCCCCTCATATTAAAATAGAAAAATTCAGGTGATTATAATAATGAAGAATTGAAGATTCGAGAAGACTGTTATATAAGTTTAGCTTTTTTTCTATTTTTTCCATATAATTTCAAATCTTTAGTTCTTCGCTACTGCTTCTTCTTCTAACTACTAACTTCTCATTTATCAATTAGATCAGGACAATCAGAGGAAGTAAAGGATCTGTGCAAAAATTGCAACAATCACCACAGATAAAAGAACAACAATGATAAATGTTTCAAAGAGATTTTTTCCCTTTGCATCCATTCACTCGACAGAATCAACTTTCGTAGATGAAAGACTGTACCAGATTAGATCTTGCAGAGTTCGCAGGTGAGTCTCTCTTCATCAAACAACATCAAAAGTTCGACGAGTAAACAAAACGCGGATTGCTGTGCAAACAACTACTTTACTTCTCATCCGATTGTCTAGATATTTATAACTATATATCTTTCGAACACATCCATAACTTTCTTTTGATCTTCAACACTATAAAAATCCTACTTTCTACGTTATAAAGTTTACTCTGATCAATTCTATAACAACATCTCTCTATTTTTTTCATCTTTTTTTTCGAAAAGGATGTATCAGAATTACTTATTTGTCTTTTATCTTTTACCATAAAAACAAGGAGGAAAAAAAAACTTCTTCACTTATTAAGTATCTTGTTCTTGCAACCTGGACACTTCTGTAATTGTATCTTTAAAACTTTTCCTAGAAGAAAAGGGGGTTAAACTCGATCGAGCTCGTTTCCTCTCAACACTTGAAAAAAATTCATCACGAGTTTTGTTTTATCGACTACTTTGCAACGTCCATTAACCATCAACAAAACAAGGTGTTAAGTTACGAAACGACAAGCTGACCTTGGGTGTGTTGCTTCCTGTCGAGATATGGAGCTATTATCCCTTTCCTGTCGAATTAACGAAACGATTTTGACTAAACAATAAGAGGAACCAGCTTAGAATAGTGGAGAATTCGATTGGAAAGATGGCCGAAGAATTTTGGCTTACTCACATAAATACAGGTATATGAGGATTGTAGAAAAAAATGTTATAGGTTTATGCAGCTTCCATTATTGATGTTTTCTTTGAACACAATAAGATTGAATGGAAAAATCCTTTTAGGATTGTCTCAGTCTCTTCAGAAAAAAAAATTTTTTTTGAAATTTAAGAGAAAGTGAATGGTTTTTTTCTCTGTATTTTATTTCCAAAAATATGAATTCTAATAGAGTTTCTTGGACTCGAAAGACGTATACTTCTTAAGAGCGTACGCGTGTCTAACGTTATGTATGTACAGTACTTTAATCAAATATTTAAAAAACTGTTTGGTATAAAATCGAGCACGTAAATAATTTACATATCGAAACGATGCGATTGGATCAAGAACGGAAGAAAATAAACAAAATAACTGAAAGGCAGCGATCACGGTTCGGATGTCTCTCTTTCTACATTTGCACAACATTGCGGCAGAACCGCGCCCTCCTTTTCCTTCTCCCCCGGGCCATCTTCGTCACTTCCCGTTTCCATGGCAACTTCCCGTAGGCCGAGTTGCATCAGTGGGACACAAGAAATGGTTACGATCCGATCGGCCATGTTGTCTGCATCGAGCTTCGGGTGGTCTAAACTCCGTCCTTAGGTGGTCTCTTCATCACCTGTTGGGTGCCTCACTGGGAATATTTTCCGCATGGTTAGACCTCGATGCTTTACTTGGTATGTGATACAAGAAGCATCGGTAATTAGAAGAAAAAAATACAATACGGTCGAACAATAAGAGGCTGTATTATAAATGCCTGACGTTCTCCGACCATTTATCACTCGGCCGCCTTCTCCACCTTTAAAATAACTTACATATTTTTATGTACCACTTTTGTAATGCTTAACTCTGTACATTTACACGCACGTCTGGCCCCTCGCATTAAAAAAAGAAAGAGAGGAAGAACCGCATACACGAATAAAACTCCCAAGAAACTATTCATACTTTAAATGCAGATTTTTTCCTCCTGGTACAACAAACTTTCGATTCAGCTTATATATTTGTAGAGGAAACAAATTTAAGAATCGTCTCCAATGATTTTTATTAATGTTCTGGAGAGATAACCAATAAAAAATCTTTGATTAAGCGATTCTTGGGAAGAGGGAGAGAGAGAAATTGCCAAGATGTGATTAGTGTCTGTTCTGGACACACCTTTCTTCCGATTAGATTTTCAGTCGAGTTAAGAGAAATCAAATCAACTGAATCAGTCCCGTGGTAAGTTAACCGGAAACACGCTACTATTCCTCTACGAAAATCTATAACATAATTAATGCAATCAGAATTTTAACACATTTATCGATCGTGACACGGTACAATCACCGATCATCTTCTAGTTATTATCGTTTAAACTATTCTCCTGTTAAGATTACAGGTGCTTCAAATTGATTAAGAAAAAGGTCATTTGTAATTTTTAGTAAGTGGGCGAGAGATTTCCGTGTAGAGTTTGAAAAGAGTGATACTACTCTCTTGTCCGCACAAAATCACCAACAGAAGATAGAAACCATTTCTTCAATTCCGTGTCACCAAGGCTGTACTTTTCCTTGATTGATACAGTTTTCGGTTGAGATTTTGCCGATTTCTTCTAAACCTAGCGTCTTTTAAGCATACTCCTCGTTGCTGGCATTCAATAGTTAACCACGCAAAGTGAAAAAAGTTCCCACTCGTGACTTTTTGGTGGAGGCGATATATTATACTTTTGTGTCTCGCGGACAGAATGGACTAGTAATTCGATCATGCAGTTCGTAACAAAAAGGAAAAGAGGAGGAAAAAATGGAATCCATACCCTCCATCGTGTACGGGATACTTTGTTATGGAGAAGGGAGAAAATTTCGACAGTGACCATTGAGGTTTATTCTCTTTTATTCGAAATGATTAAGTGCTGTAAACGTGTTGGATGCTTACTTACAGTCCAAGAGCAAATTAGCTGTGCTACCGCAACAAATTATCCAACTGATTAAAAGTAACTTCCACCTGAGCGACAAGAGGGAAAAGAAGAAAAACCTTCAAACAATCCAGACAAAAATTCATTACGTTTAATATATCTTAAGGTAATATTTTAATGAAATACATTTTTTCATTTCCTGCTTATTAATAAACACCGTAATTTACTTTCCATGTTAAAAATTCTTTACAAAAAATTAATTTATGAAAAAAGCTTCACCCGTTGAGAGTAAATTATTTGTTTGGAGCCAAATATCTGCTTATCTGACTGCAACACCTGAAGTAAAAATGTGAAATAAAATATATATATATATATTCGATAATGGCTTATTTTGATTTCTACCGAGAAAAATTCTAAATTAGAAAGAAAAGCAAAAAATATTTTTGTTACTAAAATGCTATTTGTTACTTTGTGAATCAAGGTTTATCCATTGTGTAAATACAAGATCCTCTTCGGGGGTGGTCGCTCTCTACCACTCTAACAAGAAAATACATCAAACAAAAACTCATTTTGTAACTGAATAAAATATTATTAGCAATTATATAGATTAAATTTAATAAATTTTTCAGGAAATAAATGTAAAAAAAAAGGAAGCATTCGTCCGGATGCATCTTTAATTCGATCAAAATTCCGTGATGATTTAACTTGTATTATCGTGATGGATATTAGCGATAAAGAAAACTATTACTATAAAAATATCATTGTGGCGTTTAGAAACGAGGTCAAAAATGTATTTATCAATAACCAGTTTTCAAAAGATGGGAGACGATTGATCATTTCCTGTAGATAAGATCGAGCAATCAAATCGTATCAAAAGTACCAGTCTCTCTTTAATTTAAATTCTGGTTATGGACGAATCGTAATTCGAAAATTACTTCTCTCTCTCTCTTCCCAAACGTTAGTGTTATCAAATATTTTCTAAATTGATTAGAAGTAAATTTTAGTTATTATTTCCATTTAAAAAAGAAAAAAGGGGCTTGTATGCCAAGGTCTGAGCTAAGTATTTTCCTAGTAAAGGTTGTTTAAACGGAAGATTCTTGTAAATATACCTCAACCAGGAAAGGTTATATCATTATTGTAAAGAAACTTTAATGACTTAGCTATATAATTATTATAAATAAACCTCAATATAAATTAAATATACAAATAAACCTTAACCTAAATTAAGTACACAAACAAACCTCAATATGAATTAAATATATGAATAAATCTCAATCTGGATTAAATATACATTGATAAATCTCAATATTAATAAAAATATATACAAAACCGCAACCTTTGATGCACATAAATAGGCTTAAACATAGATTAATTACACATAAATAGACCTCAATCTGGATTAAATACATATAAACAGGCCTTAAACGGATTAAATATTTACAAACAATCCTCAAACTGAATAAAATACATAAATTTTATCAATAAATCTCATCTAGATTAGATATATAGGGCCTAATTATAAAAACCTCATTTTATATGAATTCCAAGTCAGTAAACCTCAACAGACTCTAGATGGACGATTAACGTAAATAAGCCTCAATCTAGATTAGATAATTATCGTAAATAAGCCTCAATTATTATTAAATACATAATTGCTGTAAATAAACTTAACCCTGATTACGTAGATAACAATTGAAAACAAAAAATACACCTCAACTTAGATAAGAAATTGAAAATAAACCTCATGGCTTTGCTAGATTGCTATAAACAGAGCTCAACTTGAAAAGTACCTCAACATGGATTAGATAGATAACTAAGCAATAAAAAAAAAGAAAAAAAGGATATTTTTCGAAAACTGTGGAGAGTAATTTTTGGGAAATTGGAGATTATCATTTTTCGAGAAATTCCCGAAAACTGTATTTTAATTATATTTTTATTAAAGAGCAATGACGTAGTCACTCTTAGCCCGAAGCTGCTGCTGCGGCGGCAGCAGCAGCAGTAGCACAGTTGCCATCCACTCTCTATGGTTGAATCGACGACTACGATGCGTGCAAATTCCATTTTCACACAGCGCTGGACATACACGTACGGTTCTAAAACTGCAATTATTACAATCCCTGCAGCCAGGGATGGTTGTTCCTTATTAAATTTCCGCTATAGCGATTCCCCATATAGCGGGCATTTAACATAGCATATCACTCAACAATTATGATCGGAAGAGGATGAAGAATGCATCACATTGCACGCTCCCCTTCCTCTATCGATCACAGGTCGCTAATTCGCTCGTAAAGAAAAAAAAACGAGGAATAACCTAAATACACATTTTACATGTTTACTCTTGTCTAGACTTCAACCTGTTATCTCTTGCCTATCTCGTGCAATAGGGTACTATAAATAAGGATAAGACAAAATCCTACCACAGATCGCATTCCTAATCTAATCAAAACATTAAATTCCATACGAGTCACTTTTACGATTATTTTTGGCCACAAATTCGAACTTTATTTGAAGTCGTATCGATCGATAAAGCCGCTTATTTTTCTCTATATTTAAATGCTGTTATTAGATAATAAAATTTATTGGAGGAATTTTCAAAGTTTGCAAATTACAGAATGTGAATTTTATATTCTTCGATTTAACGCTTTAAATGAAGCGAAATCCGAACTTAATGCAACTATCTCCTTGTAGTATTTTAGGATTCAATGCACATCCTCTCGCAGATCCAGTGAATCCTCCCTTTGCTAGCATCCATCAACGCTGTAGATTCAATAGAAACAGATAATTATCTCAAATCTTATTGATTTGGATTAAAGGACAACCGTTCCATACTTTAAATAAGGTTGAAAACTTTAATTTGATCTACAGAATGTAAATGCGAATATTCATTTACATTTCCCTTTATTGTTTAGTACAGTAGACTATATTCAATCTATTTTATAACATAATCTAAAGATGAGCATCGATATTATTCAGTAAATTTACAGTTTATTCAATATATTCATTTTTCTCTTTTTAAATTTTGAAAAAGACAAGAATCGAATTTCTTAAATTTTCCGATTCAGATTACATTTTCTTACATTTCTTCTATCCATATGCATCAATGCAATCTGGATATTATACAATACATCTGTAGAATATTCAATATATTCATTGATTTTATTTACAAGATCTGTGAGACGATTTTCAATGGACAAAATTCGAATTTCCATCTTTTACTCTCTAATTCTGATTGTATCTTACATTTTCTTCTATGGATATGCCCTAATACAATATAATACATTTTTAGGATATTCAATATATTTGTTAGTTCTAATTACACGATTTTCGAATCGAAACAAAGAAGAAACATTCGAATTTCTTCTTTTTTTATCTTGTGATTCGGATTGCAGTTAATGCGATGCTCTCAACCCATCAAAGAATCCTTTTTCGACTCTCTTCAATTCCACCTAGACCTATTAACAAGATCGATTTAACAAAAAGAAAGTAAGGAAAAGAAGTAAATTCAAGAATCTGTTAAACTCTCGACAAAAGACGAGTCGACGAAGAGAATCCAAGATTTATTTATCAAAATCTTCACCATAATTCACATCATTATCAACCATTTTATTTACATTTTTCCCGCTGTATAAACAGAAATCCCAGTAGTAACAAATCTGTCCCGTCGAAGAAAACAGTTGTAAATCTAGAAAGGCAACCTTTATTAACAACATTCATTTATTAAAACCAAGAGCGGGAGTGAATTTCACCTCAACACTAATGACCATTTTCTTCGCTAATAATTGTATCTTCCTAGTCTCTAACGCATCTCAATAGATCACTAATGCAATCAACTCCTTCAAATACTAGCTAATGTTCCTTTAATGTTAAACAGAAACAACCTTATCGTACGTAGAAACCAATAGAAGAAGCTATACTTATCCCCTTACACTTATAGAGCTCTACTATCGCCTCTTTTTTCTTCTTCTTCTTCTTCTTCTTCATCCGAATGCTTTTAAATTTGTAACTTAAAAGAAGCTTTTGGAATTACTGAGAAATGATGATGTTAAAGAGTGCCTTGGGGAAGTTAATGATGCTAAGGGAAAAAAAAGTAAATTATTGATGCAGAACATTTGCTTTTCGATGACGTTTTAACCATCTGTTATCGAGTCCGGATAGACTAAACAAGATTTTCTAGTTCAGTATAACCGGATGTGCAATTTTAATATTTAAGAGGCCCGTTAGCGGGATAACAAAGTACAAAATAATAAAAAAATAAATGGAATTATATATTCCATTCATAAAACCTAATTGCTTGCATGAGAGAGTGAAGGAAAAAAAAACATGTTAAAATCTTGTTAGCTGGCGTATAACATTAATTACTAACACATGTTTGTATTAGTCATTTTTCCTCCCTCCCCTTCTTCCGTTAGGGAGCTGTAACCCAACTAGAAACTGGCCAAAAAATGCATCGGAGCGTGAAAAATTACCTAGGAACTCGGTGCTACAAAACCTCTCATTCCATGTTGGAGTGTTCAATCCACCGTCATTGAACACTCGTGATGTGCGTAAAACATCACTTCCAGCATCGATTTATCTGGATGTTGTAGTTATTTGGTACAGTCTGCTGACCCTATCGAAACGTCTGGAGACCATCCAAAACCGTAGGGGAATAAACCACTTTTAACAGAGTTATGGAGCAAAGTCATATATTCATTATCCAATAACTTAACGTTTAATGGGAAAACTGGGCAACTTGGAAGTTGGTAAAAAATGTTTCAGAAATTCGATATAAAAAAAATATATATATATATTTCTACAAAAGAAATGTTGTCTTAAGATATTAGAAGAATTCTTTAAGTAAATAACAAAGACAAACATGGATGTTATGCAACGACACAATTGAGGAAGAAGGGAAAAAAGTTTAGTGGAAAGATCAGGAGACGTTCAATCAAAGAGACATAGTGGGCCATTGTCTGAATAGACGTCCATATTGCAATTTTCCTAGTTGTAGTTTCTGTAAAGTTATCACGCAGAAGAGTTTCTATTTGTTTTGCTTGGTGATGCTATGGTGAAACAAACTACCCGGAACCAAAGGCATCACCGAATGTTACAACACATCTGCCTTTACTCAAACGTGATTCTACTAGCCAAACCTCTTTAATTATTTTCCCATCCGCTCGTAAAATTAATTTAAATATTGTTTTTCTTTACTCTTAACTTAGATTTTTTAAAATAAAGTTCTTTTTGTAAGAATCTGAACTAGTGTAAAATAACGCAACGCGTATTTTTCTTGTCTGTAAACTTGTCTTTAATGTTCTGGGTCGTTGCCATAATTCATCTAGACGTTAGCATTTTTGAAGTTTTAGAAAATAAAGAAGAGATTTTTTAAAAAAATAAATCGGAAAATATCGGTTAACGTAAATGTTAAAGTGCCCGAAACAATTCTTTTACTTCGACTATTTTTCTTCTCCATTTTGGCAACTTTGTCATATTCCTGTCAAAAATAACGTTTCTTTTTCTTGAAAAAAACAACAAAAAAACTAAATTTAAACCGAAAAAATATAAAAAAATGAAAGATTATTGGTGCAAAATCGCCATAATCCCGATACACGTGCAGGGATTTCGATTTACACGTCACACGGCGAATTTATAAAAAAAACAAGTGTTCAGGTGTTAATAACACTTTAAGAAACAACAAACCTTGTTTTAAAAATGTGTTCGTGCATCCGGGTTGACAGGTTCGATCTTGCAGAATGTTTTTAAATAAAAATGTGTTTGGCATAGGACTTCTACAACTATGGCGCTATCTAGTGGTGCTTTTTACAACTAAAAAGATACTATCGTTACCTTCCTCCCGCTCGTAAACACGAGGGTTTAGACGAAATGATCTTTTTCGCAAAAGTTTTCTCTCGTTCGGCGTTTTATTTATTTCTGGGCGTCAATTAATTTTCTAGCAGAAATTCTTAATATTTTGACAGGTCGTTAATTTTAACGGTTGATCGTGTAACGGAGATAATAAACCTTGCTATCGATCTTAACGGGTCATACTTTGAAAGGTGGTAGTATCTGCAGTTGCACAACATTCTCGTCTTATCTTGCCCTCTCCTCGGAAAAAGGTGTTCTTAGAAGAGTCCACTTCTCAACTTACTCGTGTCGGGCATACATTACTGCAAACAACAATGGACGTTTTGTTATTCGAGAGCCTAATGACCGAATTAGCCTCCCATTATGGCTATACACTTACATTCAAACACGGGTTTTACCCGTACGCTTAGTTTGGAATTCGAGACGTGTGGTGTAGTTTGTGCCATACTTTGCCTTTAAAAATATTGTGTGGATAACACGTGCCACACCTGGAATTCAAATGTACTTACATCGTGTCGTATTTCCGAGTTAAAATGTGTTAAAACGTGAGCTAATTTATGGTATGTTTGAGGTTAAAGACTTATGGCTAACTCCTGCTATTTTTAGGAAGTGTGGCTAAATTCGTGGGTCATTTGAGATTAAATAATTATAAGGTCGTGGATAAAATATAGATGATTCTAGGATTAAAGTATAGCTAAACTGTGTCAATGTTGGATTAAGAATTTTGGTTAAACACGCATAACTTGGGTTCTAAATGTGTTAATTCTAGTTCATGAGGTTAGAGGAATATATTGACTCATGCCATAAAAGGGAAGTAATCCGTAAATTCCATAAAAATAGATTATTCGAATCATCAAAATGATTAATTATACGGTAAATAAAACAATTAAACTGTTTCGCACATCTCATATCTAAGATAAATATGTTTACGAAGAATTAGCGGTACAAAATACTAAAATAAGACTAAATATAGCCACTCATGTTACTATCAATATGGCATGTGTGATATATAGATACCATATGTGATAGTAGAGCTGACTCTCAGCATACTGTAAGCTTAAAAGGTATGGATAAAACATATTATGTGACTGTCACTAAATCGAGATTTAAAAAAGTGACTAAAGAGTAAGTTATTAAGTTGTGCCACTATAAAGAATTATATATCAACTTAATATACATTTCAGATTTAAGAAGTGTGTGTTAACTCGTGCCAATAGCACTTTAACACAAAGAATAATCTAGCTACAGATTTAAATAATTAGATAGTAAAATAAAATTCGAAGGCCTGATGACTTATTTGACTTGTCTTGTCGGAATCTGAATTTGCATCTCAAATAAGACACTTTACAGAATTTGTTTACAAAACTTAACTCAAACAATTGTAGTTTGTTGACAGATACAATTCCCGATTGAGGAGGAAAGTAAAGTGGCGTTGACCACACCTCGTTTCGCCTTATTCAAATTCGGGTGGCAAAATTGTAAATCCCAACATTCGGGCAAATTCTCTCGAATGCCCTCTTTCGGTTCGTCGTCCAACTATTCGTGAACAATGAGTCAAACTATTGTTGATGGAGAATCACCCGCAGGCTAATACTTGACAAAGAGACCCAACACTGCTCCTAACTGTTGACATAAACTCGAACAATTCTATAATAGGTGTATGTTAGATCGATAAAGCATTCTAGATATTGGCAAAATTGCTAAATGTAAGGGCTAAATATTACTTAAAGGTTTGTATGTGTTGAGTTTCTCTCTTGCGAAAAATAATGATAAGAAAATCGTTACTTTTTTCTCATTCTCGTCCCTCCCTCGGCACTCTTGGGACATCTTGTGAGGTAGAAGAACGTTTCTTTGAAGAGGAACAAACGACCGATAAAAGGGGAGATACAAACGACCTTTGCAAGCCTGGACTCAACAATCTGGGTCATCAATTTGTCCTCCCTTAAAACTGCTGAGAATTTCTCGAGTTTTAAATAGAAAACTCCTTCGAGCGTGACAAAAAATCGTCTATTTATGAAACTTCTAGTTTAAGGATTTGATATTTTTATCCTGTAAAAAAGAGATATAAAAAATATGCGAGAGTAACATTAAAATTCGTACCTGAATGTCAAAAATACAACTAACAAAGCGATTCGTTGCGTAAGAAACGTCTCTCAACACGAAGATCACAATGTGTAGAATGTTTATAATAGAACATCTGGAAGATATTTTGAATTAAGATAAGTTTGATTGATATTGCTTTCTAAGCAAGAAAAATAATGGAATCGTTTTCTTAAAAGATGTCGTCGAATTAATTATTTATCGTAACGGGCCATATTAAATGGAAAATAAGATGTAAACGGATGGGATTTTTTTCATCTTGTATAAACTTAAACAGAGTAACGATTGTTGCTTTTAATTAAATCGATATTATTTTTTCATCGTCGGCCATGAAGAAGGGTTTTCCTCGATACACTTTATCATTCCCGTCCCTTTCCTGTATCTTGTCACTTAACATCCTGACAAGCTTCAAAATTTTCGACGTTTAGCGTCTAGAAACAGTTTATTAATTAAGCGAATTTTGAAAAGCGGGCGAATATAAACATCACATTAAGCTAGAGTTAATTAGAGCACGTTTTACAAAGGCGAGGTCAGTTTCCTAAACCACAGCACCTAGATAACTCTAGCTGTTTCCTGGGGGATCTCATTTAACAAATACAATAGATATCAACACGGCTGGCACGTTGCAGAGCCAAAGACTTCTACAATGCCAACTTCTTTCCACCTGCCGACGTAAAATGTGGCTTTCTCTCCCTCCTTTTTTTCTAACTTCTCTCTCTCTCTCACTCCCTACAATAAATAATTGTGTGCATCGTTCCCTATACCTCTCTCGCTCTCTCTTCATTTAAATCACAGCTGACAAGCATTAAAGGAATGCAAACAGGTATTTATGCAAATGAACGGGTTGGGTGGGGAGAGAAAGCGATGTTTTCCACTAAATTGTTCGTGCAAAATATTAACACTACTTGACATTTTCATAGAACATTAGCGGGTCTGATGTTTTTCCATAGATTTCGTTAAACGTAATCGGAAAGAGTCGACGATAAAAGTACTTTGCATGACTACGGACGTTAAGTGAATGTTAATGAGAGCATTGGACTGTCAAGAAATCAACTTAAGCGTTACAATATCTTCGTTCTTTTAAGATTAGACGAGAGAGCCGGTGCCATTCGTTTAAGTTGAGAAGGTCACTCACCTTTCTCTTTTAAGTGCGGACTACTCTCCGGTCGAGTATGGCCACATAACCCAAACATTCTGCTAATGTAAATAACGGTATCCATCACCCAGCATTGGATGAATGGTACTGTTGCTATATTTAAATCGTTAGCTATAGAGTATTTAATGCAGCGAACATTCCCGTTTGACGTATAAAGCTTGTAACGTTGTTTAACTTCCTTCAAACAACTCACTGTTTGAAACGAGTCGTTCTGGACAGTAATCTCTGTTTATTAGGCGAAGAGATGTTGGTCGCTTTCAAAGCCAGATACAGGGATTTACATTCGTGCATCGAGATTTACATTAAGAATAAATTTTGTGCCAGTCGTGTAAATATTCTTTAAAATACCATCCACTTGTATGTGACACTTTGCCTTGTCCTGTCAGCACTACATGCAAGCCTGCTCTTCTGTTAATATGTCGAAACGCTAACCATTAAGCTACTAAATTCTAGAATATCCCGGCAATAAATAAAATAAACGTGGCCCATACCCGAACATTTTAACTCAACTCTTGCATTCTCCCAATGACCAAACATTTAGAAATAAAAACTAATTGCAGCAATTTAATCGTGACCTAACCATTTCGGTAAACGTTTTTGCTATTAAAAACGAGCAAAAAACAAAAGAAAACTTTTATAGAGATTGTACAAATGACAAAAGTTTAACTACTAAGAAAAATTATAAAAATTCTCTTACAAAAATATGGTTTTTGAGACAAGAGATTCCTAAACGGCAATAAAAATGATGTAGGAATTAAATATTAACCCCCCTGCGAAAACGGATATCATTTACAGTAGTTTGAACAGAGAAATTTAACAACAAAATCGAAAAATCCTTTCGAGAGGAAAATTTAGGCAATTTCACATTTCCAAGTCATAAATTCGACCATTCTAATTGATTTTCTACAGCATAAACAGGGGATAAC
This sequence comes from Centruroides sculpturatus, assembly GCF_000671375.1. Classification (NCBI taxonomy): domain Eukaryota; kingdom Metazoa; phylum Arthropoda; class Arachnida; order Scorpiones; family Buthidae; genus Centruroides; species Centruroides sculpturatus. The sequence continues at coordinate 170,998 of NW_019385255.1, read as the reverse complement.
TAGCCCATATGCCAGCTCTAACTAGTAGATAACACCCAGTTTTTCTTTTCTCTTTCTCTTTCCCTTTTAAAACTAAACACTCGACACTAAAATTATTATTAAACAAGATTTTTAATGCCGATAAACTTCTTCAGAAATCAAATTAAAAGAACTAATTTCCTAGTATTACGCAACGAACTCCTGAATAAACAACTCAAACGATATTTTGCTATTACGAAACTTAGATGCGCCTTCATATTTTACTACATTGATCCAAAAATAATTTTTTCTTTTATACAATAAATCCCGGCATAAGAGACTCACAAAAGTTTTTTTTTTTATCTCAAGAAACTTTATTACATCTGGACAAGTTCTCCCGTACGCACCGGATGTTGCTTTTTTTTCCTGGAGCAGCATTCTGCAGCAAAGTAACAATTACGGTCTGAGTTGTCAGGGAAACTAGATTCTATCAAACATAAACTAGAAATTATAACAATTTCTGAAGGATTATTAACGGATAAAATGTCTACAGATAACTTTTTTTTATTCTCTATTCTAATTTATAAAGGCCCAAAAAGGTAGTGCAAAAATGTAACTCCCTTACGCCAACTTTTACCTTTCCTACCCTCCTTATGGTAAATGTTTATCGTTTTGTAACAGTTTATGCTAAAGTTTATTATTTTCTAATCTCTTTATGCCAACTCATACCATTTTATGACCTTCTCATTACAACTTAAACCATTTCCTAACTTTCTCACACCATATTCTAATCTTCTTCACGTCAACTTACACAGTTTTCTAACCACTTTATGTCTTATTTTCTATTTTATAATCTATATTAAACCGAATTTTTATCATTTTTCAATCCTCTCAAAACAAGAAATATTTTTACAAACCTCGGTTTTCTGTAAAAATCCTTAAAACGACTTTCAACATTAAATCAATCACTATTTTAAAAACGACGATAAACGAACTTCTTATAAACAAGATAATGAGGTCACAGGCCAAACTATTAAGGTCAACAACAGTAAGGACCGACAATGACTCATATTTGTGTCTAAATAAAGCACATCTCACGGGGTTGTTCGCAGCACCGTGATCCAAACATTTAAAAATTCATCTATTACAACGACACGTATTCTATATTAAAGTGTGAATAACTACCAATTACTCATCTGCGGTTTTACATTTCTTATATATTTTTCCCCCTTTCTTTGACTATGTTTTTCAATAGGTGTGGGCGCGAAACAAGATATATTATCATAATAATAAACTACGTAAAAAGTGACGCGACCGAAAACTATGCATTACATGTAAATACGAGAAAGTTTTTTATAATATTTTTACATATATATAAAGTACTTTTAAGTATTAATTCAGTAGTTAAGTGATAATAAATGATCATTGGCGCCATAAAAAATAATAAATGATTCATTTTGTGTGTGATTCATATTGTCTAATTTACGTCACACAGATACAGGAAACAATTTTTTTCCTACACACCATTTAATTAAAACTACTTTCTTTTTTTCTTTAATTTAAAACCAATCAATATAAAACTATTCTTTTAAATTAAGAAAATGTGTATGTATGTATGTAAGCTATATATAGAGGGAGAAGAGAGTTATTTTCTTTAAAATTTTTTAATATAAAAATGATAAAATTTTTGTAATTTTCTAGAATTTCAATTTTTGGAAACAATTTTTAACATCATCAAATCGAAACTGGTTCGAGTATTCTAAAAAAAGAAGGAAAAAAAAAGGAGGAAAATACACACTCCACCTGACGTCGCCTAAAAATAAGGGGGAAAAAAAGAAGAAAAGTTTCCGCCAAAAGATAACTATATATGGTTCGAAGAGATATATATATATATATATATATATAATAGAAGTGGAAGGTTAGCCCGGGGTCATAAGGGGCAGTACACAAAATATTCAAACACGTATACATACGTGTACACCAACACACACACACAGACACACACACCCAAGTTAACATCAACAGCACACACATCCTGCTCTAACAACATACATCTGGATCCAATAATTGACGCGATACTCGACATTGAGCATAATACTATTATCACAATGAATGAACGAAAACAAATTTCCTGGTATTTGCAAGGAGACTTGGCTAGTTTCCAGAAAGCATCCTTCCTTTGAACAATGGCGCACACACTCTCACTCACCTGCATTCATACCAGAGATGACGTTTCTTTCATTTTACCTGGACCCCTCGATACTAATCAAACGCATTTCTATATCTCTCTACCAAACCCCCGTAACCTGATAGTACATTTTTCGATGACGTAAAGCTCATCCCTACAGAAAAAAAAAAAAAAGCCAATCTCCTTAGTGAAGGGTGTATATAAAATATGTTCAATGTTTCTGGTAAGCATTTTATAGAATGCCGCAGCTGTGTTTATATTAAAGTAGTAAACCGAGAGGTGGTTTGTATGGAGTCTAAACTGACCGGAAATGGTCGAGATAGTAAAGACGTTAATGTATGTAAAAAGCCATCTATTTTGAGGGACGATGCGTAATTAGTGTGTATATTTGTGCGTGTAGAAGACAGGTATGTGGAAGCGCAATGGACAAAAATCGTGTTTAGGTAAACGTGATTTTTCTCCATCGATTCGCGGAGAGGTCATCCGTATACAAAAACACACTAAAAGTAATGTTAGAAATATGGAGTACGAAGCTTATAATTCTATAGACAAAGACAATAAACCGAAGCGTGAGGTTGAACGAACCAAAAACCTACCTCGTAATGCATACCCTTGTCAGCTTTATCATGCCTTTATCCAACCGGAGCTATAGCACAGATGCACAGAAAAACACAGCATAGAACGAATGTATATTCGTTATATTCTTTTCTTTCGCCTCTCTCCCTCTATCTCTTTTTTTTTCAAATAACGATCTAAATATATAGTAGATTGATTTGTAAATGAAAGAATTCCACGGCCTTACGTGAAATTTCGAGTCTCTCTATCTCTCTTTCTCTGTCTCTGTCGATCTCTCTCTCTCTCTCTCTCCTTGTTAAAAACACAAAACAACATACAACCTTTTAGCGAAACGGCCGTTGTCGCCGACGAGGAGCGTCTGATGAGGTCGCCACCGTCGTTCTCGTCGTTTGGTCCCCTCGCCTCTCGTCTAGCGACGGTGCTGCCATATAGCGGATGACTTCGTAAACATCTTGGGAACTGGATTGAATTTCGTGCAGAAAAAGATGGATTCTTCGTCTATGATGTAATATTACACTACGACTTATATTACTTTTTTAGAAGAATTTCTTGATTTTAAAAGATTTGATGGTTTTTTTTAGGAGGGGGGAAAATACAAGATCAATTTCTTTAATATATATGTATATATATATATTGATTTTCTTCATCGGTTCTAAAAATAAAATAATAATAATAATAATAATAATATTCTTATTATTAAACAAATAAAATGACACTCGATGATGTAAGAGTCATTTGGACTAATTTTAAAATAATAAAATTTTAATTATTATCGTGTAAAATATATTATAACGCTTTTAAAAATTAATAAAATAAAATAAAACGTTTAAAAAAATTAATAAAAATACAATTAAATAACTTTAAAAGTTTTAATTGCACTATAATATATATATGTGTGTGTGTACATTTATATATATATACATAAATATGTGCATAAAGGAAAAAATTAATATTTTATAAAAGTAATTTTATATATTTATAATTCTTGAAAAAAATAATTGTAATAATTTATCGTGAAAGGTTCCTTCAATTAAAGAAGGATCGATTGATCACGTGACTGATTCCATATAAATTTTTTTTAAATCGAAGAATGAAGACGGTAAACGACTCTAGCGACATCTGTCGGACTGTATTGTTTAGCTATCACCATGGTAACGCGTAACATCGATAATTCGGCAAAGTAGATGCAATCGGACGGAATATAGTTTAGTTGGTGATTCTCTTGCTTTAATGATACATATTGGCAACAATAACGTTACAAAATGCGTAACATTGTGGCAAACCAGAAATTTACCATAAAATTCATCCTTATTTAAAAGTTTAATTTTCTCGCAATTTTTAGTGTTTTTACATATGTTGTATAATATATTGAGTTTCGTTTAATAAGAAGGACGACGAAATCTTTATGTTCAAGATTTTGCTTTCGGTAATGTGGATTTTTGCCAAATTATCGCTTTGTGAACAACTAGGGCATTTCCTCGCCATACCATTTCGAATCTTAAACAAAAATTAAGTGTTTTATATATATATATAACTTTTAAATATATATATATATATTAATACTTAAAAATGATATATCACTTCTATTTTTAAGTTTAAAAATTAAATATTATTTATATATCTGTAGGCTACTTGAAGTTAATTTAAGACGAAATAAACAAGCCTAGACATTATAAATTGAAATATTTTCCTTCATTTTTTATTATTTCTAATAATTTTTTCTTCATTTCCTTTGAGTACACGTTGATAATTTTTCTAATAACCGCAAAGACCTATATTTCATAAAAATGATTTGTCACGTGAATAATTTATAACACGAGAATTAAACTCATTTAGGTCACCGAACGTATGATAAGTTTGACGAAAATTAGTTTAAATTTAAATTAACCAATAAAACGCATCGTTAATAAATATCAATTAACTCATATGGTTAAATTTAAATTTAAATAAAATTTAATGGCCAATAGAGACGTCAGAAGTGAGTTACGTTGATATGGTTCTGGCCAATGATTCGATCGTAAGGATTCAAACCATCCAATGAAGTTACGGAAACAAAACTATCGACCAATAAGAAGAGGAGATTGCAAATTTATATTTCAATGAAGTGCGATTGATAAGGTATACGGTTGATTTATCCGGATGACAGTCTGGCAAATGACGGAATCAACTTTATTCGCTCGTTCTCTATAAAATTACAGTGAGGAATAGTTAAATAAGAATTTTTACAAACTATACTCTTAAGGTTTAACTGATCCATTGTTACATGGAAGCAGACAATTCCGCTTCACTGCTTAACAGGTCCTGGACGGAATAAGTCCGTTAACGCTTCTCTTGGTTCTTTGATTACAGTCGCCACTGCTCTTCTAAAAGTACAATTAAAATTCCTTAAGGGCTATTTCAATTCACTTTCATAATTAAACAAGTTTCGTCGATTCCTTTTATACTTTTAACAGCCGGGTTCGAATAAGAGTAGAGAAAAATAATGCCAAACAATTCATTATCCTTATCTTTCGGCTCGCCTAGTATATATACCTTTTGTCTTTTTCGAAACTTTTCTCCTTATTATTACGTAATTAGTGTATAAAATTGCGGAAACTAAAGATAAACTTTATAATAGTTAAAATGTCGTTGTCATTTTTGAATTTGAAGACTTCCTTTATGTCGTGTAATAATAAATGTAATATGATATTTTTTTGTCTTTTATTAATTTCTTTTCCCCTATTCTTTTTTAAATTTAATTTATTTTTCACTTTCATTTTTGCAATCAGCTCCTTCTTACTCTTCATTTCTATCTTTTACTTTTTATTTACATCTTTTTTTCTACTCCTTTAATTGTGCTCATTTTGCATCCCTTCTTGCTATTTTGCCCTTTTTTCCCATTTTATTTTTCTGTTCTTTTCTTCTGTTTTTGCCCTTTTTTTTTACTTTTTTCCCATTTTTGTCTCTTATATTCATCATTTTCTTTTTCTTTCTCATTAGATTTGAATTCCTCTTCTTCATTCCTACTTTTTCACTTCTTTGATTTTGAATTTTTTCGTTCATTCTTTATTTTTATTTTTTCTTCCTCTTTAATTTTGTCTTTTTTTTTTTCAATGCGACCTTCATTTTGCATTCTTCGCTTCTTTGTTTCTACCTTTCCTCTTTACTTTTACCTCTCAATTCCATTTTTTTTTTTCCTTTGTCTTTTTTTTACTTTCTCCCCTCTTTCTTTTATTTTTCTCTTTACTCTTCCCTTCTATATTTTTACTTTCTCCCCTCTATTTTTTTCTTTACTCTATTTTTACCCTTTCCATTTCCTCTTTATTTTTGCCTTTTCCTTTCTGATTCCTTCCTTTAGAAAAGACTCGTTTATTCTGACGAAAATTGATGTTTTTCAAGAGTTTACCCGAGAGGAGTGGGCAGATCACGTGACTCGAATCTATCGCACTATCCATATACATATATAAGCTTATGTATTATTAACGTTTCTAGCTAGAGTAAATATAGAACAGGGAATAATTCGAAAATCGATATAAAAATTGATCTGGTGTATTAAAAAAACTATTCCTACGAATTATAAAATGAATTAAATTTATCAAACTTTTATGACTTATTTTTATTTTATTTTTTCCAAAAGAAAATATTAAAATTGAATTTTGGAAAATCAGAATTAAATGTTTTCTTGTTTAATTATTTGTCGTTGTATTTGTTTAGACAACAAGAAAAAGTTAGAAAAAATAATTTAAGGAATTTTAAACGAAATCGTGAGAAAGAGAATAGAAGAATGGACGATAAATAACATATATTAAATAAAAAAGAAGGTTCGTGTTATAATTCTTAAGTAAAAATTGAAAAATAAACAAATAAAATACGACACGAATAATTGATCTATATACTATTTTTAGGGGTTTTATTTTCTGTTTTGGTAAATGAAACTTTAGTTCGCATCGATACTGCGTGCCAATCATTATTTTTTATTTTCTGTTGTCACAACATGATTTCGTGTTTACGGTCATTCATATTTAAAAAAAAATTATTTTTCTTAAACTAAACTTTTATAATTTAATATAAAATTGTAAATTTAAGAATTGATGGATAGGATAAATAATGAGTTTACAGTATGTACAGAACAGTACGGTACATACAGATAAACTCATTGTTTTTCATATAGATGTATATAGAATATAAATGAATGGGTCAGTGAGCTAACCCCCTATTATAATGTTTGATCAAAATGATTACTCTATAAGGAAACTGTTTAAAATTATATGAATAAATTGGAAAATGATAGTCTAGTTTTGCTACTGTATGATTCTTAAGAAAATTATATATAATCTTTTCTCTAGCAGATCTATTATTAAAAACGTGAATTAAACTACTCTTTTATTTATCCTTATGGTTTTTCTGTAGGAGGAATGAATACATGTATGGATGCATATATGTATTCATTCTTCTTATAGATCCGTATATACATCCAATCGTCTTTAATTAACACATTCGTACATTCACACACATGTACTGTACAGTACTTGTACTATATCCATCATTGTAAACACATATACACGCTTTGCTTTTGAAGCTTTTTTTCGGAGTAATTTACTCTAATATCATTAATGTATATTATAANTCGACCCCCAGGGGTCAATGCAACATCATTGGGGGTCAATTAGGGGGTCAAAGCAATGGGTTACAACCTTTTTTTTTTGCTTATACAGATATCAGAAATCACAACGTTCTTTTATTTTGCTCATACACTTACACTTATAATAAAACTTTACGATGGGGGTCAATGTGAGGTTTTGGAAAGTGGTTGGGGGTCGACAGTTAAAAAAGTTTGGCGACCCCTGGTTTAGATAATCATATGCATGGAAAACAATTTACAATCATGTAGCTATAAAAAAAAAGTAACTCAATTTTTAATACTAAAAATGGTATTTTCAAACTTCTCTCCATTGGGAAAGTGTAAGTGAATGTGAAAATAAATGGTTTGATAAATAAAATTATTTTAAACAAAAAATTATAAGCTTTTTTATTCACATTTCAAAACAACATTCATTTGGTTACCAGGATGTATTTGTTGCAATATTTGAAAAGGACCAAATCTAATGATAATTTCTATAACCTTGACCAAAATTACTCGTCTGTATCAATTGCAACCAGAGGAAATTACAATTACAAATTTATCAAACAGTCGTGGTTGATAGGAAATTAAAGTTGAATTTTTAGATTTAAAGCAAAAATTTATGAAACAACTTAATTTGGCATTAATTTCAATGCTGGTGTAAACAGTTATAACAAAGAGCAACACACAGTATGTATTATTTTTCACTCTTATAAAAATTTAAGAAAAAAATATTTAGAATAAATGATGATATGCATAGATATGTTCCTATTTAAGTAACATATTTATATAACCTATATAAGAATGCACTCTCCTATACATTCTATGCACTCCTCTCTGTACATTATATAATGCACGCACGCGTAAATAATTTAATTTTTATATCTATTGTCCTAAGCAAACAATAAAAAATTGGAGATGTTCTAGGAGATATCGAAAGACGTTTCTATTACAATTTAAGAAGAAATCATTTGCTTTTTTCTATTGTCGAGCGAATTGTGGGAAAGAATCAAAGTTCACTTCTAGGTCAGTCGGTCAAGAACAGAACCCATTCTTCTACCTTTATCTCGGTCAATTCTTACGTTCTTGTACATTATAGTAATTACGTCAATTAATTCGTTCGAATGCCAAAATTTCTTTAAAAATGTAACATAAACAGAATGAAACACCCATCATTAAACTCGCTATTTTATTTTTTAGCTTTCTAATTATAGACGTCTATTAGTAGAAAATTTTCTCGATTAAAAAAACGCCTCCTCTCAAAAAACAAGCTACAAACTTTAAATTTTAGACACGTTAACAATTTTTATTTTATTTTTTCTTAAATTTCTGATAAAATTAGAAGTTTTTAGGCGATTAACTTCATTGTAGATAACATAAAGTCGAACCATCAGGTTATTATCAGAGTCGCTAACCAACATACAAACACAAAGAGCAATTAAGTCTCGGAATAGCAAGTTTTATTGACACGAATGTAAACAATATCAATGAGGTTATTATCGCCAGGAAAGAAGGGAAAAAATATATAAAAATAAAAAAAAGTCAATGTATGAATGCTATCTTAAGTAAAGGAGATGAGAAACGTTTCGCCATTTTAACACCGAAAACTAGAAAATATTAAGTAACAATTTACTGTAGTCGTTAAAGAAAACAAAAACATTCAAATTACTTTCTGCATTTTTATCAAAATAAGATTTTTCTTTCACTTAATAGAATTGCTCTGGAGAAGTATTTATTAAAAGAATATTCGTCGTTTCATTTAAAAAAAAGAAGAAAAGAATCTCGCACTTTGGATTAATGAGATTGGAAGTGGCAAACTGAGCAGCATATTTTCGTGCTCTACTAAAGACATAGATCCTTTTAGTAACTCTATAGCACTGTTTAGAGTCAATCTAATTTGAATTTTCTATAAATGAATCTAATAAATGTAAAATATTCACTCGTAATCATGCTAATTAATGACAATGAATTTGTATTGATTGCGGGTCCTTCAGTCTTAAAGCAGGATCCTCTCAAATTGCATCCATTTAATTCTTCCTCCGGCAAAGATTGCACTTTTAAAGATTGTTCTAGCTCTACCTTCTTTCTTTTCTTTTTTTTATTATTAGATTATCTCAACATTTCTCTTGGTGATTGTCGGGGTCAAAGCAATGAAGTTTTCTTCTTAACACAACAATGGCGCGCCTCTTGATCATTTTGGAGATAAATTGCCAAGAACTTATGGCTCATATCGTTGCAATAAACAAAGATAAAATGAGTTGTTCTCTTAAAATACATTATTTTCTACATTTAATAGTGATTAAATATTTATGACTAAAAATCGATCTCGATTCATGTATAATATAATATAACAATGTTTGCAATATTTCCAAATTCGCTCTTAATTTATGACACACTGTTATGTTTAAACTAAGCTAAATCTACGACTTCATAAATCGAAACAGCTATTTTAATATAGCTATTTTGTAAAATTGCTTTAAATGTTTACTATAATATTATAACATTTTGTAATTGAATGAGCAATTTTTTAATTTTATTTACAGAAAATGAATATACTTCAACGAGGTAACATATTTAAGCATTAAAACGATGTACAGTACTTCATCTGATAAAAAAAAATTTAAAAAATACGAATAATGAATTTGTTTAAGCATTACCTGTCTAATGATAATATAAATAAGCAGGTAAGTTGTTTGTATGATTTTTTTTCCCTTTAAAAAATATAAAATTCCTAGAAAGATAAAGGATAATTAAAAGTTTTTATTAGGTTTTAAAAGTTTGGTAGAAAAGGCTTTTAACCAAAAAATAAAAAGTATAGGTAAGGATGTAGTTTTTCATGCGCTATCATACTGTATTTATGATATGCTAATTTACTATAATGGCGTTAGCATCCCATCTGTGATCGTCAAATTTTAGCTAATGGCATCCACATCAATTACTCATTACTTTATAACTGACGTCACTTTTCTACATTCTCCCTTTCAAAAATCACTAGAGACCATTCAGTGGATTAATCCCTGGTCCATTTTTTTAAATTTTTTTTTTTTAGAAAACTAAAACTAGTTTTATCAAATGATAGTCTTATCTTTCTATTCAAAATTTTCAAGAAAATTGGTTTTATTCTCTTAAAAAATCGTAAAAAATTGTTTTAAAGTAGTCTTCTACATTACAAAAACAAAAAATAAAGTATTAAAATATAAATGAAATATTTTTATTTATTTATTAATATCTTATTATCTTTTAAAATAAAAAATAAAAAAATCAATATTTACATTGATTCCTGTATATATATAGGAATCAATGTAAAAAAAAAAAAATCAATATCTACATATATTGATTTTTTAAAATATTTTTAAAAGATAATAAGATATTAATAAATAAATAAAAATATTTCATTTATATTTTAATACTTTATTTTTTGTTTTTGTAATGTAGAAGACTACTTTAAAACAATTTTTTACGATTTTTTAAGAGAATAAAACCAATTTTCTTGAAAATTTTGAATAGAAAGATAAGACTATCATTTGATAAAACTAGTTTTAGTTTTCTAAAAAACAAAAATTTAAAAAAATGGACCAGGGATTAATCCACTGAATGGTCTCTAGTGATTTTTGAAAGGGAGAATGTAGAAAAGTGACGTCAGTTATAAAGTAATGAGTAATTGATGTGGATGCCATTAGCTAAAATTTGACGATCACAGATGGGATGCTAACGCCATTATAGTAAATTAGCATATCATAAATACAGTATGATAGCGCATGAAAAACTACATCCTTACCTATACTTTTTATTTTTTGGTTAAAAGCCTTTTCTACCAAACTTTTAAAACCTAATAAAAACTTTTAATTATCCTTTATCTTTCTAGGAATTTTATATTTTTTAAAGGGAAAAAAAATCATACAAACAACTTACCTGCTTATTTATATTATCATTAGACAGGTAATGCTTAAACAAATTCATTATTCGTATTTTTTAAATTTTTTTTTATCAGATGAAGTACTGTACATCGTTTTAATGCTTAAATATGTTACCTCGTTGAAGTATATTCATTTTCTGTTAATAAAATTAAAAAATTGCTNTATTCAGAGAAATTTTTGATGAATTTTATATCAATAAAAATTCTAACAAATTTCAGTTTATTTTAGATTTAAATATATATTTTCTTTTAGAAATTTTCTCTAGAGCTTTTGTATTATTTGTGTCAAATAAGCAAACATTACTTAAATGTATCAGCAGCACATAACAAATAGTTCTGCAAATTTATTATTTATAAATTCATTTATACTTCATTTACATAGCAAAAATATATATTCTATGTTTTTGAAATCAGATATATCATTCAATGGTGGCAAAATATTATATAAATTATAGATGTAGATTCTTATAGAAGATAAATTTCTATATTTATAAATGTTTTTGTAAAATGTAGTATGTATTAATAAGTAAAATCAAATTTCCTGTTATAAACTATATTCAATATACAATAAGCTATACTTTTTGGCTTCATTCATGATAAAGTAATCTACATCATCTAGTGTTTTCTGAATGCAATAAACTATAAGTTTTGACTGACACTATATTCAGGATACAGCAAGTTATAATATTAAGCCTCAATATACATTAATCTAAAATTTTTAGCAGTTGTTTTTCCTTATATAATAAGATTAAATACTAAATTTTGTATACACTAGGAACTGATTTTTCAACTTTAACTGTAGTCTGTAAACACCACGAATGGATTTAAAAGTGCTTACACTAAAAACTGAAAATAAGTGCATATAGGATTTCGCCAAATGTCGCAAAATACTGTTAAAATTCATTCATGAAATTCAGTGTATAATATTTCGAAATTCATCCCTGTCAGGTAATAAAAATACAAAAAAGTTTTTTTAAAAATTCCAAGAATTGCACAATGAATAGGAGTTGTTTGATATATATATCCTGAAGACAGCTGTTTGAAAACCAATGGATGTTTTAAGTATCTAACAAGAAAGACGTTCGGATATAACTTACAACATACCATAAACACGTCATTATATGAAAAATTTTAAATTTAAAATAAAAAATTACAAAATAAAGTCATGTTATGTGTTTATATTATACATTTTTAAAATACTTTCAAATAATTTTTTTTTTTTTTTAATATTCAAATTAACACATCTGTAATCAATTTTGTGTGATGTTTAAGGGGTAATCTGTGTATGACTTATATATTTTTTTTATTCAGGTAGCTAATTAAATTTATCCGATTAAAGAAAAATCGGTGATTGATGATTTTTCTTTAATGCCACTGGAGTAAAACTTTTAATTATATTTTTGTATAGTTTTATTTAACTTTTGAGTAAAATATTCTAATTAAAACTCTTAATATAAAGTCTCTACTGTATAATATAAACAATTAATATATTGAAAACTAGTAAAAAAAACAGTTTAATGAGCCAAAAGACGAGTTTCTCAACTAGTCGATCGCGATCACTATTACCGTTCCAAAGTAGAGGAAAGGTCAATTAAAAGTAAGGTTGAGATGATTATCTTTAAACAATTAATTTTGTGCTTAAATACACTTCTTTTATTAATTTTTCGTTTTTTAATAAAACATTCTAAACGTTATTCATACGGACATATTAAAATTGATCAAATTTATAATAAATTATGCGTTTAAAACAGGTTAAAATCTTATATTTAATTGATGCGAAAGAACGTCATTCTAAGAAAAAATATATTAAAAAAGATTTGAAAAGTTATTGGAACCGAAGCATAGTTCTAGAGATTCTAAAGTCTAGAGTTCGAATCCCAAGAGATATAGTTTATTTATGCATTATCCTGTCATCCATCTTCTGGCATATGGGATGTAAATGTAATGTACCCCTGTAGTATATAATATGAAACGGAGGACAAGGAAAGAATATCTACAAATGTAAAAGACCTATATAAAAAAATAAAATATATATATAAGCTTTGTGCTATTCTTTAGATGCAATATTCTGAAAAAATTCTCAGATATAATTTTTATCATCTGAAAAATTAATCTTGCATATAAATTGTGTATAGATGATGAAAGGTGTTGTTGAAGCTCATCAACATATTTTACTATAAAACAGTATTTTGTTTTTTAATTATAAAATTGCGTTTAATCAATTGGAAATTATAATTTTGAAATTAAAACTTAAGAAAAAATGATTTTAAAAAGAATAAAATAACACAAGTTAAACAATCATTATAAAAAAAAAGAGAGAAGAGAATTTACTTTTAAATATTTAAATTTTGTAAATATTTGTTTGTATTAATTGCTTTACTATTATTATTGTTATTATTATTATTAAAGTCTTGATCTTTCGTTAAATTTCTAAACATCCAATTTAATTAATTTCTTGAATTTTTGTAAAAATAAACAGAAATTTTTATCTAAGCATTTGGTTAATCAACATGTATATTAGATGAATTCATTAAAATTGTATAAAGAATTTTTAAAAATAATTAAAAGATATCTTTACAAATTCAATTCTTAAAATATACATTCATTCTTGAATTTTAATCCAAAATGAAATTGATGGATATTCACAAGCTAAATACATTCAATTTACAAGAAATTCCTTCTTGCTGCTACTGATTATTTTTAAGAAAAATATACTTTTATATTATTTTATTGAATAGAAAACTTAACAAATTTGTTAAATAATCTAATTTCGTGCGTTAATTTTCAAAAATTTGAGAGTATTTAGTTGATATTTTACACCCTAAGAAAAGCAGATGTCCACGAAAACTGGATGAAAAAAAAAGAGTTTCAATTATGTTCCATCTGTCTGCAATTCTAAGCTTCTTTTATATATAAATTAAGCATCTATTTAATCCTAATTTAACAAGGTTTAATTATTTATTTTAACTTAAAATAATTGGTTATATAACAGACAGTGGTATATTGGTGTAAATAGCGTTTAAACGAATAGAAAAATGGAAACTCAAAAAGCATTTCCGAACAGAAAAAAATGTCGGGTTTTTACTTTGTTAAGAGCTTTATGGGCTGAAGAGGACAAAACATGACACAAATACTTGTAAAGACGTGGAACACAGCGGTTGCAGGCACCTACCCTTGACAAGGTCAGTCCGCTAATACCAGTTTGAAGTAGATCAGAGATTTGCAAGGGTCACCCAACAACTTCCTTTCTCTAGATCTCTTTAACATCGAATCTTGTAATCTAGCCTCGAGGTCAGTCATCTTGCTGAGAGGGCGTTGTTCTCACTTCCTGTCTCATGTCACTGTCAGCTGTTGGGAGTCTAACTCGTGTCAGCTATATATAGATCAGTCTTGATCAGACGGAAAGAACTTTAAATTCCTAGTCTGACGTAGCTAAGATTACTCTCTTTCTATATAAAATATCAATACCGGAACTAGGCAACACTTCGCTCTTACAAACGAGTACTTTTATCATTAATTTTAACTTTCGGAAGCGCTTTGCAGTGAAGCTACCCCTTCTCCTTAGTAACAACATCTCTCTCTCTCTTACCCTCTCCTAGTTATTATGTGGAATAAAATATATTTAACGAGTTTTAATGGAGAAAAATAAGTAAATTTATCTAACCTCCTTCCTTGTTAGTAGAAATAAATTTTAAATCGTTTCATACGGAACGAAATTACCGAAGTGTGGAGTTTTAAAGATGGAATCAACTGACGTGTGTTAGCGTTGTAAAGATTCTATAAAAAAATCATTTGTGCGGTTAACTCTTAAAGAAAAAAAATTATCCACTATCTTCTCCAGATACAATAATGGTCATAAAAATGTTTGGGTGTAAAATACCTTCAACAAGAGACACCATTAAGCATCCAAAGTGGGGAACGTTATGTTGGTTTATGGATGTCTCTTGATATTTTCATTAAAAAATATAATAAAAAAATTGCATATAACAAAAAAAATGAAAATTTAAAATTCGAAACCATAAAATATATCAGATATAATATATATTTTTAAAACATAAAAAAAAACAATAAATTAATTTAACTAAATATTGTTATTTTTATCCTAGACTTTTTCTTGTTTTCATTTCTGTTATAATTTTATTAAAGAAATTAATTAATAGTTATCAAATTACATTTTTAAATACATTGAATGACGGAATAATATGTTTTAAAAAAAATTTACAGGAAGAATTTTATAGATAATTGTTAGTAGAAATTTCTCCAGACCATCAACCCAACTATTATCCTTAAGTTAAGCATCAACCTTTGAACCTGATGGAGCATAGGAGAAAGCCAAATGGAGGGGGTTAACTACACTTGACAAGCTAATGGATGGTCCAAAAGAGCCGAATGATTAAATGAATGAATGACTACGGGAAGATTAACCATCAAAGAGTAGAAAATTTGTTAAGATAAATCTCTACTAACCTTAATTAAAACGTTAGAAATAGAACGTATCGTGCATCACGCATCATTAATTCGCTTGTTAAATGATTTTTGTTTTGTGGTTAACCACTATAAATATCGACGTCTCTATAAAAAGAAAAAAGAAAGAAAACCACACAAACAAGTGTATATTTAGTAAAACCCATTATAAGTCTCGATAATCATAATATCGATAAACAAAATTAATCATCTTTATTACTTGACAAATTGTGCTTTTTGAAGGATGTAAATTTGGATGATGCTTTATTAATTTTATACAAATATATATATTTCCTTTTTTTTAAACTACTTAGCTCCTATCAGTCATAGATAATATATTCTAGAGATTCCTTTCCCAGTTTCAGTAAATGTGCTGAATTTTGAGTAAGCAAGATAACAAAATTATGATATTCGATACGTTAGTCTATGGGCTATTTATATCCAAAAATACTATTTTTTATAAAAGAAAATTATTTTATTGATTAAAAATATGTTTTTTTAGAATAAAATGAAAACTAAAAATCTTTTTAGATATTTTTTTATTTTCATTTTTTTATATGAGGAAAGTCATTCCAGAAAGAATCTTCTTTCATTTATCTTACAACAAGACAAAAAAATAAATAAATAAAATTACCTTGCTTATCAAAAATGTATTCATTTATTGATTGATATTTCGTAAAGAGAAAACTCATCGATTAAAAATTGAATTTTTTTCTGTATTTTTTTCTTACATAATTTGGTCATCTGAATAGGTTATTTGGTACAATTCTGTATTGAATGAAGGCCTCAAGAAATAAAATACATACATACATATACGCTGTTAGACATCAGAAAAATACATTATTGTCAATCAAAACTGCTTATCATTTTTATCTACTGAAAATGTGAAAGAAAAAAAAGCAATAAATAAATCTGCTTCTTCTCAGAAACAACTAAAATTTTATATATTTTTTAACGTAGCAGTTCGGTGAATTTTATGCAATAAAATTTATATCTCACTAAAAGGTCGATATATAGCCTATATATATATAATATATCGACCTTTTTTTTATATAATAATATATATAGACCCAACTAGATAAAAGCAATAGAACAATTCTAAAAAGACCTAAAATTCTGTAATTTATGTAAGAAAAAAATGATATAAATTAAAATGTCTTTAGCTCTATACTCACCATTTAAAAATGGTGAAAGATTTAATTTTACGGCTTTCAGAGAGATAACGCCAGATCAGATTTACATGTAAACTAAACAAGCCATAGTTCAGTGCCTCATTACATAAGAATAGTTTACGCTTCACTTAATGAATACATCATTTAGGGCTTCACATTTTTAAATACTTTATATTTTATGGAGGGAAGGGCCTCTTATTTGCTCTTTTTGATATCTATATTCCCATATCTGTGAATGATTCGGATTTATCTTTCTTAGCAGCCCTCTGAATATATATAATTATAAAATTGATAATTATCTTCAATTTTTAAACGATTAATTAAATTATTTATTCATTTATAAGCCGATAATCTTTACAATAACTTATATACTAAATAATAATGTTATTAAATGATGTATGGTATATTGCAGACATTAAATATATTTTTTATAATTCAATTGAATGCTAACGCATAAAATATTGAGGATAATTATATATTATATTACATTAATTTTGTAACAAAGCAATATCGGTTTTCGATTTACGAGTTGCACGATAGGTAAAAGTCGTCAAACACATTGATATCGTGGAAAATCGTTGGCAAAAAGACTACAGAATGTAATATAATAAATGGAGAAAATATCACTTTAATTGTTCTTTCACTACATTTATCATTGATTTATTTCTTTTCATACATTTGTGACTTTTCTACATTATTTGTTATGCGCTCCAGTTAATGCTTATATACATGCAAGCCAATGTTAATTGCCGCCCAGAATGTTGCCTACATAAAGTAGATATAAACATAATTATTATATTATACTTGTTTTTGCAATTTTTCTGCTTTCTTTATTATGCAATCAAATTGTTTATATATAGTATTTATAGATAAACTGTGTCTAGAAATGATGCTATTGGTCTGGTTAAGTGCTCGAAATCGTTCTATAATAATTATTATACGTTATAAATTATGTTATTATTAATATTTGTTTGCTATGACTCAATATTAATGTGTACAATTATAATTACACGCGGCTAAGTCCCTGTAGCGCAGTGGATAGCGCGTTGGACTTCTAATCCAAAGGTCCCGGGTTCGAATCCCGGCAGGGATGATTTTTTAATTTAAATTCGTCAATAATACATTTATAAATGTATGCAAACAAAATTATTATGTGCCCATACACTTTATTAATGCTTAATTATATATTAAGTACTCTAAATTGTTCCATATGCAAACTGTACAGAGAATCAACAATGTGTACCCCTACACTTTATTGTTATTGCGTGCTTTTATACTTTTAAATATATATATATACACTGTATATAGGTTATAAGAGAATAGAACAGTATTATGTGCCTATTTATATGTAAGTATTTACCCATTTATCTTACAATGTCAGTTGTCTGTATATACTTAAACAGTAAAAAAAGTTTCGATACACATAATGCATATCTTTCAACACTATTCTCGAAATAGTGTTATCAATGTATGGAGATGAATATCGGTAACAAACCACGTCACACAATACATGCGAAATTCTCAAAGAGGATATAATATAAACAAAATTTATGTAAACATAATCATAAATTAGTAAAGTTACGGTTTCCTGTCGTCATCCAGTTCTCGATAATAAATCACTCGAATTACGCATATGTTATTCATTTAATTTAAAATAAATACTTATCTAGAATTCATTTACAGCTTACTCCTTGGCATAAATACATATCATCTGCAAGGAGCCATGTTTATACATATCAAAACGGTAGTTTAATAAATTCTTGTATTTATTCAGATACAGGGAGTTATAAATTTAATTTTACTTAAAAATTAAAGTATTTTTGAATCTAATAAAATGTACAAGGAGTGTTTTCATATACACATATAAATGAACAATATTTAAATAGAAGGACTTATTAAAGTTGAAAAATTCAGGAGATCAAAAAACTTTTTTATAAATTTGAAAAAAAAGGATGAATTTTTATACAAGATTTCTTCGATTCTAATGCAAATCAATCAACATTTTCGTTTTGAATTTTGAATATTCTAAAAGTTATATCCGCTTGTTTGAGCCAGGGACTAGTTTTCTTGGCCGATAAGAACAGAGAGAAAAAATATATTTTTCTGTAAATAATATCCAAGTTATTATTATGCATAAAGTTTAATAAAATATATACCTATTGTTATTAGACCTAGAATTTTACGATGACTTTGAAAATCACCCCAACTATTACTTTCTACTGAATAATTCTTTTTATATCTAAGCCAGATTTCTCTTGAATTTTCTGCTAGTTGTATTGTAATATGTTGAATTCGAGAAATTTTCTTGTATATTTTGCTGAATTTCTTTTTATCGATTTGTGTTCCTATAAAGATTAAAAATAATATAACTANTAAATATGTGCATAAAGGAAAAAATTAATATTTTATAAAAGTAATTTTATATATTTATAATTCTTGAAAAAAATAATTGTAATAATTTATCGTGAAAGGTTCCTTCAATTAAAGAAGGATCGATTGATCACGTGACTGATTCCATATAAATTTTTTTTAAATCGAAGAATGAAGACGGTAAACGACTCTAGCGACATCTGTCGGACTGTATTGTTTAGCTATCACCATGGTAACGCGTAACATCGATAATTCGGCAAAGTAGATGCAATCGGACGGAATATAGTTTAGTTGGTGATTCTCTTGCTTTAATGATACATATTGGCAACAATAACGTTACAAAATGCGTAACATTGTGGCAAACAGAAATTTACCATAAAATTCATCCTTATTTAAAAGTTTAATTTTCTCGCAATTTTTAGTGTTTTTACATATGTTGTATAATATATTGAGTTTCGTTTAATAAGAAGGACGACGAAATCTTTATGTTCAAGATTTTGCTTTCGGTAATGTGGATTTTTGCCAAATTATCGCTTTGTGAACAACTAGGGCATTTCCTCGCCATACCATTTCGAATCTTAAACAAAAATTAAGTGTTTTATATATATATATGAAAGAAAGATTTCAAACAGCGACAAATAAAATGTTAGTTGTTATCCAAGAGAAAAATCCAGTTGTAATTTGAACGGGCTCTTATCCATTGAGAATTTCCCAAGAGCAGTTTGTCCTTGATAAAAATGATTTTTTCCCCCTTTTTAGTTTTCTTCTAAGTTTTTTTCTTTTTTTTTCAAAAAACAACATGACGCTTGGAAATGAGGTATTTATTTCTTCTTTGTCGTCTAATAAAAGATTTATTCATCAGGAAAATGGAAGTGTCAAGTTTCATTACTCACGAAGAAGAGTAAGTCGGGATAATGATCAAGAATAATTTATGGATTCAATCAACCTTACCTTTAATAACCGAAATTTTCACGTTCAAATTGTCAGCTTCTGCTTAGATGTGGGGACTTGTCAATGGAAAATCATACAAGATTTTTTTGTGTATTGTTTTATAAAGAAAAAAAAAACAAAAGAAGAAGAAACCTTCCTCTATCTTACACAACAAATTTCTTACACAATTTTCTCTCTCTACGTTTGAATAATACCACACATTTTTGATTTTCATAAATATTCGATAACGTTTAAATATTTTAAACACGCAAACGCATTCCTATAGTTACTTTATTTGTTTTTTCCATATAAAGTATCAAATACAACAATTTCTGTAACGATAAACATGATGAATGTACTCGGAAAAACAAGTACATGAAGTGTTGTTTACCGTTTTTTAATATCAAAAATCCTTCTTTAAAATGACAACTCATCAGTAAAGATATAACATATGTTTATCGAAATATAAGCGCATTCCAATAATAGAAACGAGCACAAATTTATATTGATTTAGTAAAATGATATACAAAACCATTAGTGCTTATCGAATTTCAATTTGGCAACTGTAATGAGTAAATCGCATGTACTATAATTGATACTTTCCCTATTTTTTAACCTGTTGCATGATGTAATAAAAATTCAAATATTATAATTGGGTTAAAATATTATTTGTATATTTGATTTTTTTGGTAAATAAAATTATTTTAATGTGTTATTTTTCAGTTTATTTAACAACATGTGTATTCTCCTTTACTGCTCAACATTAAAACATCTTTATAGCTTTATTGATATGTTGTCAAATATAGTTTCCTGTTTTTATGATAAATGTATACAGTATTATTTCGAATTTAAAATCAAAATCTTCTTAAATGCGAGGTAATCTTTATCGCTCTTCAGAAGCTTGTATAGGCTAATAATAATAAAAAAAGTTAGAATTTCTTGTTAATTATCCTTTATTTTATATACATTATTAACGTTTTTTACTATTCAACAAATTATTTTGAATTATATTTACTTCTAATTATCATTCTTTTATCCTTAAAATACTTTTTTTAAAGCGGGAGTACATCCTTTATCATTCTTCAAAAGCCTGAACGTTATAAACCTTTTATAGAATTTTTTGTTTATTTATTTATTTTGTTAATTATACGTTATTTTAAATACACTATTCGTGTTTTTACTTTTTAATACGTTTTTTTAAGCTACTTTTACTTCTAATTATCATTCGATTTTTTTATGAAAATTCCTTTTTTAAAATGGGAATGCATCTTAAATTCGAGGTATTATTTGTCATTCTTTAAAAGTTTATACACAATGAAAACTTTTTAGTAGTATTTCCTGTTTATTCTATATCTTCCGTTAATTATTGTTATTATTTTATTAAATACGTCGTTACTTTTTATGTTGGTACTATCCTATCAACAGTCTGCGGTACAGCGCGAACACAATTCAAGCCGAATTCTTTTCAATTATATTTATACCCAATTTATTATCTGCTTTTCCCCTAGAATCCCGCTTTAAAAATGAAGATATTGCTTAAATTCGGAGAATCTTTTGTCACTCGTCAAATATCATCTATCGAATAACGAGAATTATATAAAATTTCCTGTTAATTATACCTTTATACGGATCCTGCTCTGTCAATGGCCAGCCGCTTGACCGAAAATCGAATACAGTTCAGAACTATCTATTGAGTCGACATCGACTTATTAGCATTTAACAATATTTTTAACTCTAATAAATTCCTGCGAATTATATTTTTACCTAATAATTATTCAATTCTTTCCCTAAAATCCCTGTTTAAAAGGGTAGTTACGTTTTAATTCTGGGTATCCTTTGTCATTCTTCAAAAGTCTTTACGATAATGAGAGATTTATAGAATTTCCCGTTTATTTTATATTGCTATTATTATTAGTAGTAATTCTAGTTTTATTTTAAATAACATTAATAACGTCTTTGCTCTTTAATGAACTCTTTTAAACTAATTTTACTTCTAATTAGCATTGAAAATACTTTATAAAAATCCCTTTTTAAAGTGTAGGTGGTCTTAAAACTTCGGAAATAAAAATTGTTTTATGATTTCCTGTTAATTATATTTTACTTTAAACATATTAAAAACGTTTTTAATCTTTAATAAATTTTTAAAACCACTTTTATCATTCAAATTTTCTCTAAAAATATTCCTTTTTTAAAAGTAATGATACATCTTAAACTTGTAGTATAGGAAGAAAAAATAATGGCGTATGTAAAATAATTTTAAAAAATAAAATAAAATAATAACTATGCAGGAAGAGAATAATCAAATTGTCTCGTACCTTTTTTCCAATTTTGATAAAGTATATAATCATTCGATCCTTATCTACTGTATAATAATTATATTAAAATATTAGTTTGATTTACTTTCAATATAATGCTAATGTATATACGTGTGTGCCATATTTCAGTATCTGTTCCTTCTTTGACTTTGTATCATCTCTCTCTCCCTTTCTATAAATATTTATAATTCGTTTTTCGTAGTCTTGAGAGGGGGAGAACTTTCTGCTCATTAGCATGGCATGTGCTATGTTACCAACTGGATGATATCATCCGCTATGGGATATACAATTTTGTATGCTGACATCGACGTCATCTATCATTATTACTATTATATAAAGTAATAAAGATTGGCATTCTGTTTATATCGAGACTTACATAACTGATTTATTCCCCTTACAAATACATGAAAATGCCTCCAGCAGGAAAAAACTACGTCTTGTTACATGTTAGAAGGGAGGGCGAAAAAGAAAAGCTTAACCTATCTTGTAAGGAAATATATATATAAGAATATTTTCTTCAAAAATTATTCTTTGTAATTAGATAATTGTATACTTAACTCGTAAAAATTGTTTATTATTCTTGAAATAAACTTATAATTCTACTTTATAGTTATTATATTATGGTATATTAAGTAATTTATGTTTTATTATTTAAATATTTATGAAGGATATTTAAAATTATTTAAATAAAATGAATAGTTTCTTTAATTAGAAATGTGTAAGTGTAGAATGCAGCTTAACAGAAGCATAGTTGCTATGTTGAACATAGTTGTTTCTATGCTTAATTCAGTGGCGATTTTAAGTAAGATAATTTAAACTTTTGCCTAAGGCCTCTCGCTTTTAGGGTGTTGAACACGCCTAAATAAATGCAGGTTTGTCGATATTCGGTTTTGATCAGGAACTCGGAATTCTCTACTAACTAGGATATTAAACCTTGTAAAATATGAAGTATTGTGTGATACGGGTTTTACCAGAGAAAATTTTGGGTTGTGCGAGGCCCTAGGCAAGTGTTGACTCTAGAAGACTTTTTATTTACATTTAAATAATATAAAACTTGCATTATACGTTACTTCATATATTAGATATAAAGTCTAGAATCTTAATTAGCAAAGGATTCTAAATCTTTAAGATAGAACAAATCTGAGGCTACTAGAAGAGCGAGATCCTAGCAAAACCTAAATTCCCCGTGTCAGTAAACTTTATATTATATAAACTTATATAAAAAGGACCTGGAGAGTCCACACGTGCTACCAACGACCTAAAACTGTCACTGGTTTAATGTAACCCAAACGTAACTGAACTGAAACATAAAAATTGATTAAAAAGAAGAAATTCTTAGAAACATTCTTTAATTTTATATAAAATTTATTTAATATTCTGATAAAATCTACATTTTTAATAAACTTTATTTCCACCGTAAAATACCAATTAAATATCTTCGAGATATATTTTAAGAAGCATTTTCCTCTTATAGAATTTCGACATTTTTAGTGCTTCTTTTTTCTTTTCTCTCTCTTACACCTTCTTATTCGAATTCGTTAAATTTTATAAATAAAACTTTCTAAATATATTACCAAAACTGTGAGAAGACGAAATGCTAAATATAGTTTATATCTACACGTGAAAGTTGTATTAATAAATTACTTAATGTACTAAGAATTTTCTATTTTTTTTTTTTTTAAAGGAGAAATTTGTGTTAAAAAAGATTAAGTTTTTCCTTTTTCTATTCTATTCTTTAAACGAATTAAAATAGAACAACAGTGGGAACTATTTTAGCTTCTATTCTAGTGAAAAATATTTAAAAGTTATACGTTAATCACAAATTTTTCGTATTTTTCCCCCTTGAGGATTACGTGCCAGAGTCAAAGAAACGACCTTTGCCAACTCCCTATACTCACTTCGAGGTGTTACAAGTGGGAAGTTGAATGTAAAGTGTGAAGAGAGCTTCCAAACCTCGTATTTCACAAGAGTACCTATTTCACACTCCATCCCTGCTAGTCCCGGGGGAGTGCTATTGACAGAAGCAACTCACACCTTCTGCCAACTAATTATAACACCTTGCCTCAGGTTAAGACCGAGTGGAATTGTTGTTAACGTTGAATATCAACTAAAAATTGCTGTTCCACATGCGCAACCATTGGGATGTTTCTAATACAATTAAAGTGTCGCTGTTCTTCGTCAAAGAAGTTGCAAACTTCTTTCCTTCGGGCTCTTTTTTTTAAAACTTTTTCTATATCTTTCCGGTTGCATCTTGTTACCTTTTCAAAAACAAATTGGAAGAGTTTGAAAAACACTTCACATGCACTCGTTCCTTTTCAGATTTCTTCTTCATATTTTCGTATAAGATTCTAGAATATAAACTCCGAATATTCTTTCCTTTTTATAAAAATCATATATCAAAATTAATATAAATTTTTAAGAAAATAAATAGCTTAATTAATTTAAGAACCTGCTGTTAATAATAAAGAAATTTATGGAGTTACATTACAGCGTGCTCGATTGTTCTTCTTCTATCTTTTTTCTTGGATCGAAGTTGATTGATGCGAATTTAATTGTTTCATTCGAACGATCATAATGAATAATCGATTATTTGGCCTATAATCGATACTATAAAAGTTATACATAAAGTAAGAAATTAACAATATTCTTCCTGATCCTGAATTTAACGTAAAACATAAATTAATTATTATATAAACCATCCTGAATTACTCTGATATGAAAAATGATTCTAAAATTAATAATTAATCGAATATAGAACGTAAATTTAATCAATATATTATAAAGAAAAAGATTGTTGAATGACTCTAATCCTAAAAAATGACTTCGATTCTTCATGCTTCTGAATTAACGAAGAGAATACAGAACATAAATTAAATTAATTAGCATAAAAATGACTCCGAATGACTTAGAATCCCGAAAAGTGATCCTAAAATTAATTATTAATCGAATATAGAACATAAATTTAATTGGTTTATAATAAAAAACATTTTGAATCTTCAAAATTGACCTTGAAATTAATAACACGTATAAATTTAATTAGAACATAATATACAACATAAATTTAATTTGTTAATTATAAAAAATATCCTGGAATGACTTTAATCCTGAAAAATGATCCCGCTTCCTCATGAACGGAGAAAACATATAACATAAATTAATTATTATAAAAATGACTCCGAATGACTTTGAATCCCGAAAAATGATTGTGAAATTAATTATTAATCGAATGTAGAACATAAATTTAATTAATTTATTATACAAGACGTAAAACAATTTAAATGGTGGCGGAATTCGGAATAAATCTATTATTTTCTAATTTTAAACTTGGTTACGATATTTAAAAAATGACAATAATTCAATCGATTGATAAATTTTCTCCATTGGTAACGAGTGAAATAACGTATTTACAAGGTGTAAATTTAAAACTGTAATCGACTCTGGACTTTTATCAAAATGGCGGGATATAAATCGAGTGCAGAAAAATCGTCGTTTTATTTAGAGTTTCACGTAGCGACACTAAGCAATGGAAAGTAATAAAAATCGACATAGTCTGGCAACAGCTTCCCAAATAAGAGAAGGGCATCCAGACTTTGCCCTCTTCTTTGGCACGTGCAAGAGTTCCACACCAAATTGAAACATGAAACATTCACAACATTCAAACCATTCAGGATTCGTTGAAGACCTCCCGCACACCCAGACGTAGCGGTAGATGACTGCCACAGCCTAGTAATGGTGGTTATTTGATTTTCTCCCACCAAGACAGACGTCACCAAGAATTGAATTATTGAAAACCCGTCCATACGTCTGTAGGTCCCAGATGGTAGTAGGCTCAGGTGAACCGATCCCGTGATGGACATCGTGTGCCTTTCACTACCAAAACTGACATTTACTCCATTTACAGAGACGTATGCAAGAAATCCGATAGATACTTCTAAATTTAGATATCGAGTTTTATTAATACGATTCTTGGAGTGTGATGCCTTTTAAAAAATTCAAACACCTCGCCTCATAAAAATTTAACTCTTTCTACGTGTAACTTGATTCGTGAAAGAGTCCTGTCATCGTTTCTAGTAGTAGTCACTTTTAATAAAATTAAAAATCTTATTAAATTCCAACGTTTTTAATAGAATAATGGATCCCTCTTAATCATCTCTTAAATTCGTAGAGAAATTTTCGAAACAGTCCAACGATTCGTTTAATTTAATCAACGCTGACGTTTTTCACATATTTTTCTCTTTATTCTGNAACCTTGACATATTGAAAGAAACAAAAGCAAACAATTCTGTAAATCTGCATACCTGAAACGATTCTCCTTTCTTTTCAACCAGTCAAGAAATGCTGAAATGGCGAAAATTAAACTCCTGGTAGAAAGTTAAGAATGAAAAAGTTTTTTTTTTTTTGATAATATATGCAAACATACATACAAGCACGCAGAGTCCTTAAGGGGGCGAGAGAACTCCGTTCACTTACCTATCTAAAGCCCCACAATATTTAAAATCAGTACTTAAAAATGATATTACAGTTTTAAAAACTGATTTGACAAAAATAAAGAAGTTTTTTTTTCCTTAATATATATCAATATATTTCTAAAATACAATGGAATAAATCATTTTTAACGAATGTTTAATGCGAGATTTATCAAATGGCCCTGCTGATTCCTATATGACAGGTCCTGCACACACCTATAACTTATATATAAACGTATAAATATACACACAGATATATAGGCTATATTTATATGTGTATAGATATATGTGTTATGTATTTATGTATTGTGTATGAGCGTATGTGTCACATAAATAGAGACATAAATCAAAATTTAAGCATTAAAAAAACGTTAATTGTTTTAAATTTAAAAATAAAATAAAATTGGATTTTCTTCTAAAGAAATTTTACTTTTATTTAATTTTTCTTATTAGTAGAAATAAAAAGTTTTCCGCCAAAAAAGAGAAAAAATAGAAAACTGATATATTATATATCTTTGAAGTAAAGCAATTAATAAAATTTCTTATTCTTTGAATTAATCAACCTTCAAAGGAAATTTAAATAGGAAAAAAAGAAGAAAAACGATAAAAATCTGCAAGAAAATGTAGAGATTCTTATCGTGTTTGTTTTCTTCTTTGAATGTTTAACATTTAAATTACGTTGTGTTTGTTTGAAGTTAGTTTTTGTAGATTCCCCGTTGTATTCCTCGCGTTTTTGATATTCAGAACAAAACGAAATAAATTGTACAATTATAAAATGCAATTTTACTATGATAGAGATTACGTTGCATTTTTTTGTTTTACTTTTTTTCACTTTAAAAAAATTTATTTTCTTTTGTAAACTATATATAAACTGAATAAATAATTTTCAATTCGGTTGAAGAATATTATATATTTTCTTTTCTTTATCGAAATTAGTATCTTTTAACATGATACAGAATAGTAAATAGAACATTCGTTCCGTTTTCGTGTTCTATTTCCTTTATTGATGAGAAATTTCTTAGTAAAAATGATCAAATTATCTCTTAAATTTTTCTTTCAATTCTGACATTTAATATTTTAAAATTTGCATTAATAAATAATTACTTTCCAGCCAAATGAATCAATAAAGTAATTAAAGTTTAGTTTACTTTTCAATTTGTCTGTATTTTTACCAGTCGTAGTAACTATTTTATCTATTTTATTTTAACAATTACTTGAAGCAAAATACTAATAATATCTTTTTAACTATTCATCAAAGAACATCTTAAACTTAAATAATTCGTGAACTATAAAATGTGTAGTATATGAATTATACAACTGTTAAAGCATTAAATATGTAATGCTAGACTATATACAATTGTCTGCATTGTGCAAATTGTATTTGTATACGTAGCACTAATACGTTACTCTAGGCTATATGTAACATATTATGATCACTAATACNTTCGCCTTCACTAAATTCAGTGCTTGGAAGTGTCAAGGATTAAAAAAGAATTTATTTTGTTATCTTAGCAGAAATTTTTATTATCCAAGCAAAAATTTTTGTTGTTATTGCACTTGTCTAACTTTAATTATTCATTCTCTCTTCTTCTTCTTCTTCTTTTTTAAAAAAAGAAGAATATATTCTCTTTTAACAAGTCTTTTCATCGATTTAAAAAATAAGTATTCTAGTTCGTTATCAGATGGACTTCAATGCAAATTGTATTTGTATACGTAGCACTAATACGTTACTCTAGGCTATATGTAACATATTATGATCACTAATACAATAGTCTTATGTATATATATACATTACTATATAACTTATATAGAATACTAGTATAGTATAGATAATACTGTATCAGTTATGAATACAGTAATAGTAGTGTTTGCGTCAATATTTACGTTAGTAGCTATACCAGATAGATATGTGTATGTATATCTTATTATTATGTATGCATTTTTGTATAGAGTATACAGTGTACTTCACAGTACCATATATGTTACTCATAATATTGCGTTGGCGTAGGAAGCATCATTCGACGTAATTCACTTATTAATTGCTTTCAACCTTCATCAAATAATAAATTTACAAAAATGAAATATAAAACTATTTAATTAATAATAAATAAGAAAAAAATATGAAGAGAAAAATTAAAAAAGTAACTACTTTATTCATAAATTTATTAGTCAAAGTATCAAGTTTACAACTAATCAGTTTACAAAAAGTAAAAAAAAAAAAGTTATCGAATTATTTAAAAATTTGAATACTACAAACATACTTAATTATTATATTACGAAGCGTGACATCAATCACTTTAATAATTATTTTTAATTTAGAATAATTAAATTGGATTTTTCAGAAAAAAATAATAATAAAATTAGAAAAAAAAATTGGTTGAGCACGAGACGAGTTAATGCATTTTATGGTTCTTGAAATCAACAGAAATATGACATGGACTTATTTCTCAGAAATTCTGGGTAACAGATCCCAAATGGTGCGTGAAGTAATTAAGGTTGACAGCACTTGACTAGAAGAAATAAGGTAATATCAAGGAATAAACTGTCGACTGTAACATTCTTTCTAATTGGTATACGAAAGGCTTCTTTGCTATACTTAAACAATGCTGTGAAGGAGATCATATTTAACAGATAATCGTTAATATAAATTGAGGATGACTCATGGAATTTAAATATTCTCATTTAAAACCTTGACATATTGAAAGAAACAAAAGCAAACAATTCTGTAAATCTGCATACCTGAAACGATTCTCCTTTCTTTTCAACCAGTCAAGAAATGCTGAAATGGCGAAAATTAAACTCCTGGTAGAAAGTTAAGAATGAAAAAGTTTTTTTTTTTGATGTTAAAAAGAAAAACTTTGACAGATATTAGATATCTGAAAGAATAGATATAAGTGAAGGATTCGTCATTTCTCTTCTTGTTTCTCTTCCTTTACTCAAAACTATGACAGTTTCTGGCTTGGGTGACAAAAAACTCTTTTATAGACATCCTTTCTATTCCGTAGGAAGTCGACTTTAATTTTCCTGCTTCTTTCTTTTTCTGCCGTTCGACTATTGTTAGTGAAAAAGAAAATAAATTTAAAAAATTATTTCTTTAACCAGAATTAAAAAGGGAATTAATGGTATGGGAAAGCGATCGAGCGGAGGATATTTTANGTAAAAAAAAAAAAGTTATCGAATTATTTAAAAATTTGAATACTACAAACATACTTAATTATTATATTACGAAGCGTGACATCAATCACTTTAATAATTATTTTTAATTTAGAATAATTAAATTGGATTTTTCAGAAAAAAATAATAATAAAATTAGAAAAAAAAAATTGGTTGAGCACGAGACGAGTTAATGCATTTTATGGTTCTTGAAATCAACAGAAATATGACATGGACTTATTTCTCAAAAATTCTGGGTAACAGATCCCAAATGGTGCGTGAAGTAATTAAGGTTGACAGCACTTGACTAGAAGAAATAAGGTAATATCAAGGAATAAACTGTCGACTGTAACATTCTTTCTAATTGGTATACGAAAGGCTTCTTTGCTATACTTAAACAATGCTGTGAAGGAGATCATATTTAACAGATAATCGTTAATATAAATTGAGGATGACTCATGGAATTTAAATATTCTCATTTAAAACCTTGACATATTGAAAGAAACAAAAGCAAACAATTCTGTAAATCTGCATACCTGAAACGATTCTCCTTTCTTTTCAACCAGTCAAGAAATGCTGAAATGGCGAAAATTAAACTCCTGGTAGAAAGTTAAGAATGAAAAAGTTTTTTTTTTTTTGATGTTAAAAAGAAAAACTTTGACAGATATTAGATATCTGAAAGAATAGATATAAGTGAAGGATTCGTCATTTCTCTTCTTGTTTCTCTTCCTTTACTCAAAACTATGACAGTTTCTGGCTTGGGTGACAAAAAACTCTTTTATAGACATCCTTTCTATTCCGTAGGAAGTCGACTTTAATTTTCCTGCTTCTTTCTTTTTCTGCCGTTCGACTATTGTTAGTGAAAAAGAAAATAAATTTAAAAAATTATTTCTTTAACCAGAATTAAAAAGGGAATTAATGGTATGGGAAAGCGATCGAGCGGAGGATATTTTAATTAAAGGAAAAGAAACTCGTAGGGAACATTAGGTTACAGAGCGTAAACAGATTTTTGCTTTAGACTTTTCTTTCATTTATGATTGGCTCGGAGGATCTACTGTCGACCAGTCAATATTAATAAAGCCTAGAAGCTTCCTATACTTTACCCTAAACAGATCAGCACTTCGCTAGGTCCAGCTCAGCAGATTCTCCAATTTTCCTGTAGCCAATCTATCGTATTTCAGACATTATTAGCTCCATCATCCATCCACATTCCAATACCATCCGACAATCGATACGTGGGATGCTGTTATTAACTCAGACAATGTTCCCCGAGGATCACGTGACCGGCCTCTTCCCCACCTGTAGACAGTCGAAATTGTTAAGTAGTTTGATATAAACCGAGAAGGTGCTCGTTTCGATCAGAAATTTCACATAATTATTCGAGTTTTAAGAAAGATAAGACCCGAAGAAGTATTTCATTATAATCCTTATAAATAAGGATAATCCGGTTATTAAGAGGGAAACTCTCCTAACTTGCAAAGTACGACTACTTCTGACCTATTCTTACTTTCTATTGTGGAATGCCAAGCAGTTAGAAGAATATTTTTGAATTTTACTTCCTGTAATTGATAAAGGCCCCCTCCCAATAGGGGGAGAGCGCTTAGTAGTTAAATATTTATTAGAATATATAAAAACTTTCGAACCTTTTCTTTAGGGGTATGAATTATTAAAACTTTTATTCAATGCTTCCAAGTATAATAATAATAATATTCGATAAATTTTTGAGCAGAAAATTGTATTCAGGTAACGAGAAAGAGAGGGAGAGAGAAAGAGAAAATTTTCTTTTAATTCTTTCATGGATCAAAATTTATTTCTTTATAAAAAAGAAAAAATAGAGTAAATCATTCAGTAAAGTGAACAATTTTAAACAAATTTTATACGGTAATTAAAGCATAACCTGTATTTATCACGATTTTTCTTTGATGATGTTTTAGAATTACTTAATTAAAGAGCAATTCATAACAGTTCTTTTTAAAAAATAGAAGGACCATTTAGAAAAATATAAATTTAACCGCAACTAATGAGAATCTTAGTTTTAAAAGACTCTAAAAGAGATGTTTAATTTTTTTCCCTTCTTCTTCTCGGTCATGGCGCCCGATTGTCAAGTGTCGAAGCATCACCAAGTTTTTACAGAGTAGCAGATGTTTTGTGCTCGGATTCGTCCATCTTTCTAATTAGCCAAACAACATCTGTGTCCACACCAATAACAATCAATACTCATCAAGGGGGAAGTCATCCTTCCTTCTATCTCGTCCATTGCAAAGAAGAAAAACGAAGTAACCTGTTGTGACCATTAGCAAAAGACATTATTTTCGCTTCTAATGATCTTCACGTCATTGTCACGGTAAGGGTTTATATCTTTATAAAAAATGGCTTTTTTATATCCCGACAAGATAATCCTCTACAGATCTCTACGCCCAGTTTATTATTTATTCATCTGTCTATCCATATATATATATACTGTACAGTATATAGATTCAGAGAGAATCTCCTGTATCTTTAGCAGGTTCCTCAAGTTCCATCCCTTCGCCTTCACTAAATTCAGTGCTTGGAAGTGTCAAGGATTAAAAAAGAATTTATTTTGTTATCTTAGCAGAAATTTTTATTATCCAAGCAAAAATTTTTGTTGTTATTGCACTTGTCTAACTTTAATTATTCATTCTCTCTTCTTCTTCTTCTTCTTCTTTAAAAAAAGAAGAATGTATTCTCTTTTAACAAGTCTTTTCATCGATTTAAAAAATAAGTATTCTAGTTCGTTATCAGATGGACTTCAATTTGATTTCGTTGAAAGTCGGTGAAAAAGCAATTTAAAATCTATCAGGTGACAGCAAACATATCGTCGAGCAAGAATGTAAATGACCAAATTGCGATAAGATGCCACTAAGAAAAGAAGAAAAAAAATATATATTAGAAATGTCACAAATAGTTGTTATTAAGGGCAATTTGAACTGTCAATGAAAACAACCCAAGAATAAGAATGATTTCAACAGAAGAAAAAAGAATATAAAAATAAGAAAAAGAAGAGGTATTGGGGGACTAAGATAAACGATGGACAAGGTAAGTGAAAAGAAAAGCAGGAAAACCAAAAAAAAAGGAAGAAGAAAAAAATTTCTCTAACCAACATTGGAAAATCGACACAAAATCGCCATAGCAACGCTTGTTAAGAATGCTTCTATTGGACAATCATGAGAAGCATCGCATTTGTTATCACCAGAAGCATGCTTTTTCAACCGTTGCATCATATTTCTTATTTGACATACTAACTGTTTTCTCATTGCCACGTGTCATAACTATCTACTTCAAACGGTTGCATCTCAAATATTTCCATACTTACATCCATTTTTTTCTTTCCTTTTTAAGGAAGAAGAAAAAAGAAAAACACTGTTTAAGAAACTGTTAAATATACTACAAAAATCATTTTATATTTCAATTAAAATAGCGGATATAAGATACGTTCTTTTATTAGAAGAGTAGTAGTTTTAGTGATGCTTTTAAAAGGGGGTTGATTTAAATTCTCCTTCAATTATCGTTAATTGCTTTTTGCTTATCTTCTTCCTTAACAACGTAATTTGTATTCTAATTATTTCGCTAATTATGATGTTGCATGTAGGTATTGTTTTTCGTCATTTTTCCTGTCCATGCTCGGGTTTAAGATCGAGTTGATTGCTTAGAGACTCGTCTACAATCATCCGGTGTTTTATTACAAATTTTGCTTTTCTTATGTTAGGAAATTGAATTTAAAAAAAGTAAAAAAAAAATAAAAATAAAATAAGCGAAGAGGTAGAATTACAAGAAGCATTTTTCAATCTCTTATCGACAAAAACACGTTTGTTAATCATTGCAGCAATAAATTGCTTTTTAAATATTTTTATTACGCATCACCCGGTTAAATAAAAATCTCATATTTATGTATAATCCAAAATAAATCGGACGTTAAGTTAATTTTAAAAAAAAATGGAAGTAAATAAAATATAAATGTGAATAAAATAATTTTTTCCTTCCATATATGTAATGTAATAAAGAGAAAGGATTTTTTGCTGCAACTAGAATGAATTTTGACACAATCGTGTTTCTGGAAGAAAATAAACCCTTTCAATAACTTGAAAAGTGGCAGCATTAACTTTCAGGTATCCTGCAAAAGAAATAATGTTTAGTGTTTTTCTTGTCGTCGTTTATAAAGATGGACTGTTTCGGTGGCAAATCCAAACATTCGACTTTGATCCCTCAACTGTCAACCTGTTGGAACACATTACTTGATAAATGTTCGTTTGGATAACTGAAATAGAAAGTTGGTGTGGAGTAAACAAAACAATCAGACTGGAAGAAGATTACGGCCAATGACTTTGCCTGTGACAATGTTATAAAAGGTTTTTGATGTTTCGTTTTGTTGTTAGTCGACTTTATTGTTGCTCTGTACACAGGATATTATTTTAATCAAGAAAAAGGTACTTCTCCAACACAGTATTAAATTCAACTAACATAGATTTCTGACTATTTCTAGCCTCATTCTTCGTTTTATTTGTACCAAAAAAAAAGATAAAATACTTTTATTCTTAGAAATACTTTGATTTAAATTGTTAAAAAATCAAGAATATATATATGTGTGTTTGTCTTTCAAACTTTAAAACGGATAAAGTAAGATTGAAAAGAGCCGCTTTATATATATATATATACACACACACATACGCTTTTTTCTTAAAGATTTCTTAGACTATAAGTTTTTCGATTGGAAATCCAGCAAAGATTTTTAAAAGTTTTTAAATAAGAAAATCGGCCCATCAGAGCTCTAGAACAATAAATGTCGCTACGTTGGGTTCATTTTATTCTACAATTTGACCGGAGAGACAGCTGACAATGGTTCGGTATCCGAGATGTCAACGCATCTAAGTTGCAACGATCAGTAGAGGTAAGTCTTACTAGCCAGCTATAACAGTTGGTGTCAGGAGGGGTTGATGTGAAAAATTGCCCTTGTGTTTCCTCCGCCTCGCCATTTTATTGACCTCAGACTTTCACTAGTTGACGGCCAACGAAATGAAGAAAGATTGCAACAAGGAACAGCCATCCTCTCCTCCATACTTAATGGTCGTTGCACATCCACTCGGTCCGATGCCGAGAATAGTAGCGACAGGTAAAATGCCACAGGTATTACTTTTAAGTTTCTGCTTTTTCAAATTTCTATTTTGCAATTCATGTAGACGATAAAGAATAGAAAAATGCATATTGCTTATCATCTCTCTCAGTACGATTTGAAAGGAAAAATACTTTTACCGTCTCGAGGTGAAACAGTCAATAGTGTAATATGAGAATAAATTCGATGCAAGGAGCCAGAGTTAAGCGTGCAAAGAGACTTTTCCAACTTTTACAATTGTCGCTTTACGACGTATAAAGAAGCTGACGTTATATTTTATTATCCGTGCCTTATCGGTTTTAATATTGAGAATTATTATTATGGAAGACGGCGTATATCATTAGTAATGCCGATATCTCGAATATAAGTCATCAGATAGACCTCATAAGGGAAACGATCAAATAAAACGAAACACTAACTATTGCCATCCGTCATATCCGTCCAGATAAGACGCGTGCCGTGCATTTTCTCCTTTAATTTATAAGTTTATACCGAATATACCGTCTTCGTCGCGCCCATTTAAATTCTCTTTTAAACCTTTCCACTTTTATCGCTATTGATTTTTATTTCAAATTCTTAATCATTTTCGCCCATTAAATTCATTTATTTATTAACTCGCGTGTTAATTAATATTATAGAAGCTCCTCTAGTGGCGAAATTACAATCGCATTTTAAATTCAATATTTAAGACACGTCACAATTTATTTAATCATAAAAATTCGGCATCAACACTATTAAAATCGATCACTAATCCATCAATTTTTTTTCCACTACCGAAACGTTTGAAAATGCCTTTTTTTTTTGTAGTTTTTATTCCTTCAATACTGACATATTATTTTGTATTTCAATGTAAATTTCTAATTTCGCCACTAGAGGAGCTTCTACAATATTAATTAACGTGTGCGTCAATAAATAAATTAATCTTATAGCCTAAATTTAGCGCCAAATTATAAATAATTATAAATAAAATCGATATTGGCCAATTTAAAAAATAATCCTGCAGTTTATTTTTGCGCTCCCGAATTTTTCCGAAAAGACTCGGCCGCCATTTTAAATTAATCTATTATAAAAAAGTAATAATGATATATGATCCAATCAATATACATATATTTTTTTAATTCTTTCCTCAATTATATAATTCCTTGTATATTAAGTTGTTTTCCTTCAATGGTTGAAGGAATATTTTTGAAATTGATGCAATTACATTTCGTAACTGATGACGGTTAATAGACTGATACATTTTATTGACTTTTTTATCAAGCATATAGGCAATATCTTTAATATAAAGCATCTGATTCTCGGAAGATTTCACTTCAGATTCCAATAATTGGAAGAACTCCAAATCTTCATCTATATTAGAAAAACGGGACATTTTTATATAAATAAGTAGTGTGCGCGATACACGAGACCATACTTAATCTTTAACTTAATATCGAAAATTTCGAAATTTATTTTAAAAAATAATAAAAATTAATGATGCTAAATAAAATTTTCACTTTAAAGATTATAAATTAAATTAAAATTTTATTATTTAATTCTTAGAAGATTTTAACCTCTTTATATATGGAAGAATGGTCAAGAGTTAATGTCTTCACGATGCAGAGGTTCCTATAATTATATAGCGTAAATAATTTGTTATGTTTAACAGATTCTAGTTAAAGTTTACGTATATTTATATATATAATTATGACGTCGCCTACTTCTGAAAAATCGTTAAAGTTCAAGGAAGTTCCGAAGAATTTCGCTTCCTTAAATAATTAAAAATTAATAATTTTATGTATAGATTTTTAAGAAATAAAATGACTTTAAAAATTTTTTTCAAATAATTAAGAAAATAAACTAGTAAATTTTCATTAGAAAAAAAAAAAAAATAGTTTCTAAGAAGCGTATGAATTCAGTGAAATTCTTAAAGAAGGTAATAATAACTGGAGAATGCTTCAACTCTTTCTAGAAATAAATCTACTTCTAATAATGGAAAACGTTTCATTTTATAATTTATTCAGTCACAGATGCACCACAATCCATCCTTGAAATTGCACTAACTCCCGTACTTTAATAATTACTCGCATTCATTAAAATTATATACAATGAAGGTAAAGTGCGTTAACTGTAAACAAATGACATAGAATGAGAAGATACGTTAATCTAAAAAGAGAAAGACAAAAGAAAAAGAAAAATATAGGAATTGTAAGCCATACAATATTCAATTCGTTCCATACCAAAAGATAGAAGGGGGTGGAAACTAAAAAAAAAGTATATATATATATATATATATCGATTTTTCTACTTTAGCCAACATATCAACTGCTGCGTTATTTATGACGTATTTATCTCCGTATACATTTCCCTTTATTGTTATTCTTTTAAGCTTGAGCAAATGCATTATTTCGGATCAAGATAGTTTTTCATTAAAGAATATTAAAAAAAGAAAAAATGCCAATGGACTTGATGCAGTCGTGAGAATTCTTGCGTCTATATAACAGCCTTGACTAGATTGCACTGCGCCTCTAGTAATTACCGTGCTCTTACCATCAGACACACCCTAACAGATGCTAGCCATCTGCCTCTCGCCTCGTACCAATATCCTATCTCTGATAATCTTTCCTCGTGCAAAATATCCAGGAAACTTCTCCACGCTATTCTTAATTGTTTTAATCCAACTTCCATTCGATGGTGTATGTTTCGTTTTGGTGTTGGCTTCGTCCTCCCTCTTAGTCGATGTTGACATGTGACTTCGGACAAGTAGTTCTGTCAATAGCAGACCAATCACAAAGTAGCTAACGCCATTATGTTTGTCTCCAGGGTCCATCTCGCAACGGTGGAGGCCGCAGATAATGTGGAGTTGTCAGTCACACCGACGGATGTTTTAATGCAATCATCTCTCTTCCTCCCTCTTAGTAAATCGCCTAGTCATGCAGACGGTTCTACTAGTTCTACTAGTTAAGCACAGGTTTTCTTATCATTTTTAACCATTTAAATGTATAAAAGAAAAAGCCGACAAAATTTATTCTAAGTCGTCTCTTTAATTAGTCGTTAAAGGAATGGTTCTTCCAGAAGACGTAAAAGGTAGAGAGTTGTTTGGAAGTAAAGTTAAATCTTTTGTAGTTAGTTAATTGGATCAACTCTTTTTATTTGGTAAGAACTAATGATTAAATATATATATATATATATAATGATATAAGAACCCTTACTACATCAAAATGAGAATGTTGAAAGTTTGAAAGCAAAATAACAGTGGAGTGTTTGCCGGGTTCAACGACCTTTGCAAAAGTTCAGTAGACAAAGAAAGAGGACTTTCTTCCGAGTCTTCCACGGGAATGGTTTGAGCGGATCAAATCGCCGAGTGACTTAATAGCATTGTTATCATAGAGCACTCTTTCTAGAGTAGTTTCGTAATACAGATCGGGATCACATTTCAAATAGTGGAAATTGTCTGGAAAGAGAGAATAGTTTGAGGCTCTAGTCGCATACAAAACACAAACTGGAAGAAAAAGCATACAATGGGTTTAAAACGGATGATCGGATCAATTCCATCCGTCATTCGTCCGTTTACTCGAATGTCTCCAAATAATATTACAAGTGTACCATTATCTAACTGATGACACTATCAAGTTGAAAGGAAACTACACGATTTTTTTTTAAAATTTATTAAATTATTAATCTCTTCGTCTCTTTTTAACGTCTCTGGACGATAGGAAAAATATTCTCATTAACGATTTTGACAATTTTCTATAAGAAAAGAATGGGACGAAAACGCTTAATGCATAAAAACATGACAAACAAGGCAATCACTTTCCATTCACTTCATTCACATTTGCATAAACTAGTTATCATTATTTAATTCCGGTAAGAATAGAAAAGCAAAAAAAAAAAAAAAAATAAAAGTACCATCAAAAGAACTATAAACCTATTTCCTAGCGTGTTATTCTTTGACCAACTTGGGTCGATGGCCAAAGGAGACTTAGTATCAATTTGTTGACATTCCACATCCGACCATCACCAGTCTCCATAAACGTTGCAGCGTTAGAACGAGACTTACACTATACCACAACTATTACTATAGTAGTATTTTGATTGGTAGCATTCTTATTTATGACGAACCCATCGGATAGTGAAAAAAGAAGACTGTCAAAGTCACATTAACTTGGCTGAGCATCAACTACTCCCTTACTACATTCAATCTCCATCTGTGGTGTATCTAACAGTCATTTTCTCCATCGAGAAAACAGTCGATGTGAAAATATCGTTGGAAATAAGTTCGGAAAATGAACAAGACTAAAGATAATACGGGCAATAACGGTTACGGGTCGATCGTAATATCGGGTTTTGTGACCTCTTTATAACGTACTTATTTTTTTATAAGCGAGAGATGTCCACTCGAATTAAACTCGAATAATCTACCTTTAAAAGTGTTGAGGTGATTCATATTTATTTATTTTTATGCTTTTGGCAGAATATAAATAACACAAAGAACAAGATTTTAATGAAAAAAACAAATGTTTTATACTGTTTTTAATGGTCATCATCAGGCTAAACATTCAAAAATGGAACATAAAATAAATATTGATATTTTAAACTAGTGTAAAAAATCATATGCATGGAGGCTGGCACATGCATAATGAGAAAAAACATAAAAATAAATAACATTATGATATATCAAAGACTGTTTTTGAAGCAAGTCTTTGAAATACCATAATCTCCACAACTAACTACAAAGATACGGACTCTATTGCGCATGTTTGGAAAGTAGCCTTTGAAAATGTTATTTTATTTTGGTTTTTTCTCATTATGCATGTGCCAGCATCCATGCACATGACTTTTGTACACTAGTTTAAAATATCAATATTTATTGTATGTTCCATTTTTGAATGTTTAGTTCGACAATGAAAAACAGTAGAAAGCACCCTTAATGTATGGAAAAGAGACATGCGTATTAATTTCTTGCTTTTTCTTTACTTGAAATCTGCTCTCTAAATATTTATCGTACCAATTCTTTAACAATCTTTCCAGGTAACCGTTTAACAAATACTTTTTGTTCACATTTTTAATTTCTTCATCTCTTTATTAATTCTAGTTGTTCAAGAAAGGATCTTACTTATTTCCATTAAATAAATATTTCTTTTTTGGCTAATTGGGCAATAAGATTTAAAGTTTATAACTTTATTTGTATTACAAGGCTTTTCATACTTATGATACTCTAAATGATATTTAAACCTAACTATTGTTATATCTAAGTAATTAAGTTTATCAAATATTACATTCTCATAGGTAAACTTAATAAATAAAATTAATTAACACTAAAACAAAAGAATAATCAGTTTTTCTAGTTAATAATTAATTCCTAGTGTTCCTGAGAAGATTGCCATTTATTTTGTGACAATATTGGCAAGCGCCAAATCCAACAGAGGGTGCTGTTTTTGAGCCAAGATGGCTGCTGAAACAGGTAAGGAGCCGACCACGTCGTCACTGATAGAAACTGAATCGGCTCAAGCACTGAACAAACACGTGGTCTGTTCCTTACCCATTTCGGCAGCTATTTTGGCTCAAAAAACAGCGCCCTCTGTCGGATTTGGCGTTTGCCAATAGTTAATTTTTTATATCTATNTTCATATTTATTTATTTTTATGCTTTTTTTTTATTGTTTCTTTATTTTCTTTTAAATTTTTCTTTAAAATAATAAATCTTCTTTAACAAAGTTTACAGACTTTAGTGGTTTGAAGCGACTTATAATTAAGCTTATTATGTTTAGTTGTAGTAAAACTTTTATTATAAAGTTATCAGTCAAATGTAAGTCGTTTTGTGCAACTAAACGTAAGGAGATTAAAGTAACGAAAGGTTTGATAGCGAGAATCGTAGTGTGCATTGATTATTTATATTTCGTGCGCCTGAAGGTTGTTTATAATTCCTACTCGCCTTTTAAGTCCGTAATCCGCCGATGGAGATGAGTTTGACAAATGCTTAAGCTTAGAAATGATAATATTCTGGTCGTAATAATATCTAAATTATGGAGATATAGAAAGAGGACGTGCCTTTGTAAGGATGAGGAACGATTACATTTGTCCGAATGACTGAACTAGGATAAATCATTGAACCCATCTTCAACAAATGAAGCAAATAGAGATTGATTTTTTTTTTATTACAAAGGTGAGCCGTGATTGAAGATATCAAACCAACGCATATACATCATCAAACCAACTTTTCAAAAACGTTCCCCCGATTAGAAATTGCTCAGACTTGTATCTCTTTCATAAAGAGTAACATTCTTTAGAAAGTAATATTCTATTTTTATAGAGCGTAACAATCTTCTAAAGAGTAACATTTTCATGAAAAGCAACGTTTTAAAACAGTAACATCCTTTAAAGATTGATTGATTAGTTAACACGATGCATCAGCAAGCTAAGTCTATATGGTCAGCCACAATTACGCCCATTACGGGCGGACTGACCCGCAATGGGGTCGGTTAGCATGGGTGAAGGATGGAAAATGATGCCCTAACCTTTAGTATCTATAATAAATTATAGATGTCTATATCTTGTTCGAATCTCGATTCCTCAGTGTTAGGCTGATATCTTACCACGTATACCTTCTTCAGACTATTATAATACAATGTTTTTAAGAGAATAATGCACTTTTCCTACAAACAATAATATATTCTTTTAAAGGATAAAACTCTAAAAAAAAATAACATGTTTTTTCAGATTAGCATTTCTTTATGAATTCTTCAAGGAATATCATCGTCTTTTTTTTTTCAAAGAGCAGTATTCCTCAATGAATAACATATTTCTTTATTGAGAGAATAATATCCATGAAACACTAACATAATCCTTTTTGTAAAAAGTAACATCATTCAGAAAGTAAAATACAGTATTCTTCCTTTTTCAAACAGCAACATTCTTCAAAAAGTAACAATCTATTTTCCTGAAGAGTAACATCCCCCGCTTAGATATTTTTACACTAATTGCAGAAATGCTTGATAACTTATTTGATTTTCTCGGCATTATTGGTTAATAGCTCTTGAAAATTTCATTAAGATATTCAATTATGTGCTTTGGCGTCTTGTGATGTTAATAAATCGCCCGTCCACCCTTCTACTCCCGTTTATTTATTAATTAATACACATCCGAGTTTTGTCCAGGTGATCGGATTTACTTATTTATTCGATGCTCGTCTCGGCATAAAGTGGCGAATTATGTACGAGGCCTGCCTATAAATATATAACTATATTCTATTAACAATAAATTAGTGAAAATTTATCTTTATAAATTATGCATATTTTTTTTATACAAAAATCAACC
Source organism: Centruroides sculpturatus (assembly GCF_000671375.1). Lineage (NCBI taxonomy): Eukaryota > Metazoa > Arthropoda > Arachnida > Scorpiones > Buthidae > Centruroides > Centruroides sculpturatus. The sequence continues at coordinate 128,467 of NW_019385255.1, read as the reverse complement.
TGTTTACGCACTCTTCGACTGTGTTTGTTTGTCTTTTTCTTTTGTTTTAAATTAAATATAAAGATAAAAAATCGTGACAATTCTAAAAGTGATTGGCAACACTAATTGAAAATTTATAAATTAAATTTTTATTTATTTAAGTTTTTTTTAATTAGAAAAAGTAGCCAAATTTTTTCTCTTTCAGTCTTAGAATAATTAAAAATAAATAAATGCGGTAATTAATAATTTATTTTATAGTTTATAAATTATAAAATGATTAAGTCTGTAGTCGTAATAATTTTGAAAGAAGTTGGCAACACTTATTAAAACGTCTATGTTTTAATTAAAAAACTTTAAAAGAAAATAAATTTATTATAATTAATTTTGTTTGTTTCAAAAATAACTAAAAACAAATATACATTTATCGCCATTTTTTTTTATTTGAAAACTGAAAAAAATAGACAAATTTTATATAAGCATTAATTTTAGTTTAGTGTAAAATTAACCAAAAATATGAAAAATCTGGTAGTTTATCTTCGTTTAATTTAGTCTTAACAAGGTCTCAAAATTAGAAAATTTTCTATAATTTTTTAAATTGTCGAATTAATTGAATAAAGGCAAAATTTTAAGTCGGAATTGACATAATTTTATTAAACAGGTCGGCATCTAGACTCTAAATTTAAATGCTTTAATGGAAAGGAGAGGGCGAGAGAGAAGGACGAGGAAGAAGAAGAGGAGGAAGAGGAGGAGGAAAATGCTGGTAATGAATCAGAGTTTAGAGCCAGGAAATTAAAATATGAAGCATTTCTTTTGTGGAAAACTGTCAGCGAATAAAGACGTCTCGAATCAGGTAAGCTGTGTCAACAAATACTTTAAAGAGCTTACTCCACCATCTCTCGTTGGTCGAGGGAGCATTTAACAAGATTATGAAGTTCATTTACAGGAGCCATGGAATCCATTAATGCTACAGAAGCGATAGTACAGAGTAGGATTAGATGGAATTCCAAAGCTTGTCAGTCGAGCTATCTAATCGATTGACAATACAAAGGGAAGCTTCCGATTGTACAACCTAACAAGAAATATACTCGTCATTGATTTGAACTTTAATCACCAATACACTGAGTCCCGTCCCTTATACCCTATTTTCTAACGAGTCCTTTCGTAGAGTAGACATCAAAAAGACTCCATTTTTTCCTTCCTGCATATAAATACTATAGGGATAAAAACAGGTTTCTCGGTAGTCGGCCACCGAACAATCAAACATCCGACTGGTCCGTTATGATTTTGCTCGTATCTTAGCAACAAAGGTAGGAGTGGCGGGTTGCTATGGGAACAAGTAACAGATACCTATTTCCCCTTAGCCAATGATGCTGTCACACGCCAAAAACGCAGCAAAGTTCGTGTGTCGGGAGTTAACAGAACCATATTTGTCTCTCGTCTTTTCACTGCAATGCGGATAAGAAAAAAGGAGCATCCGCCGCACGCCCATTAATTGCTTCTTAGTGAGTGGATGGTGATGACCCGACATTAGTAAGCATCTCTCGTATGTCGAATATTTGGATCTGTGTGGAATGTCGGATTTGGCTACGAGGGTGGGTCCGGTCACGGTTTTGCGACCCGACTTATCTCCAGTCCGTGTGGCGTCTCAACACGAAACGACTCGACGTAATGGGACGGTAGCCGTGTTGCTTGGAAATGGGAATGAATTACATCGGTACGGAACCGAAAGGAAACGTGACGAAGGCAGAAACTACAGGTTTCTGATCCCACACCCACACACCTACAATTGTTAAGCATCGAAAAATCTTGTCGTGTCAAATTTTACCATTAACCTTTCTGACGTAATATTTCAAAAAAAAACTATACATTTTTTCACCCCTACTAAAAGACAACTGATAGAAATCCAATAGTAAAAGTAACCGTCTAAAACATTTATTCGTTCACTTCCTATGTGTTTCTGAATCTGATAACGTAACATTTCGATGGTTGAAAACACTAACCAAACCTGCAGTTTGCGTGTTTTGAAACACAAACTATCCTAACGAACTGGGCTTTATTGACAATCCAATAAATCGCATCTGTAGCAAATTAAAGATATAGATTGAAACGGTAATAGTTAAGAAAGAAAGTTTTTGTAGGAAACTTTCTCTAATTTGTAGGTATGATAGAGTTGATGGCTATGCAATTTTTTTCTTAGGAAAAGTTTACAAATTTGTAGATGATGAGAAATGTTTAGGGGAAATGCAATCCTTCCTACCGTTACGGTAGGGAGATTTTTCTTTTTTTTGAAACACGAAGAGATGCAGAACAGGACCGATAATTATGATGGAATCATATGCCAGATAAGCCAGTTTTGATGGACTGATAAGTGAGATTGAGCCAGACAATGTATGCTTCATTCTAGAATTATAAATGGATGTTTGTGATGAGAGATTAGAACGTATCCTGTTCTCCGTTGTGTAGCTTTTCTGTTATCATCAGACACATTCTTTCCATGAAATTTTTACTTATTCTGAATTTTTATAAATGTTTTTCTAAAGTTAATTTTGTTAAGGCGAGTTATATTTTGCTATAAAAAAAAAAAAAGAAAAAAGTCGAGAAAATTATTCAAATAGAATTATCTTCCGGGTTTTCGCAGAGAAAATGCATTTACGACAAATTATATTTGAATGGTAAAGCTCGATTATATATATGTATATATAGTAGATTTCTTTCTTCCGATTCAAATATTTTCAATTCTAAAGCGGATATGAAATTAAACGATGTCTAGCCGAAAAACTTATATTTATTCAAATTAGAGTAATACTTAATAGAAAATGTAGTTCTTGAAGGGATAACGGGCTGCCTCGTGTACAGAATAAGCTTATCGATCAAGAAGATAAACAATAGGATATCTAACAGATAAAAGAAGTTGTGAAAACAACCGAAGAAGAGAATAAATTGTGAATTATTAGCGAAAATCTAAACGTGAACTTGTTTGTAATGAAACAATAATACGTAGAGAAATGAATAAAAAATTGTAAAGAAAAGGGGAAAAACCTATAATCGAGTCAGATAAGATAAAATGAGTAAAAAGAAAAAAATATATAAGAAAAATATAGAAAATGAGGCGGTGTTGGAAAGTCTGTTTTTGAACGCATCTCTAAGAAAAACAGAACAAGACTAAAGAAGAAAAAAAAACTAACAACTGTTCTGCGCTGATAATCTATTGGTGATCCAATTTTGAAACTCTCTCTCAACAAGATCTCAAAGTTCCACGTGAGTTTGTCAAGCCCTTTATCAATTTATTGATTCCTGTTCACAGCTGCTTTGGCTGATGATACAGTTTTCCAATAGGCCGCAAAAGAATGAAAAAGTAAAAACTTAAAATGGAAAAATACCCTAACATTAATTTTTCATCGAATGTTTTTTCCAGAATAGTTTATTTTGAGAACAATACAAAATAATTTAGATTCTGTCTCGTTTCTTTCAGGACCCAAAACATTAACATTAACCTTCCTTACATAGCACTAGAGCGGCACGCTCTTGGGGTAAAAGGGTACGTGTTCCATAATATGATATTGCTCTTGAAAATTGTATTGTTCGAGTGACAACTAATACGAATTTCATGTGCATTAGCCATTAGGAATCTCTAAATTGGATGTTAATTAATAATTTTTACTATTAAACAAGGCTTTCTGTCTATAAATACGTAGATAATACGTAAATGTGCTTATTTTCGTAATATAGATATCATTATTCAAATAATTGAAATTTTATTATGTAAACAATAATTTATAAATGAATATATAAGAGAATATTGCTTTGTATTATTAATCAATTTTTGTTGTTGTACAGTAGCTCTATTACACATTTATATAATGTTCCTTTCTGAATAAAGTATAAAGCCACGGATTTTTTTACAACTAGTTTAATTTTTTATTATTTTATAATTTTAAACAATATGAATTTTTTATATGTTATCAAATAAATGTATACATTTTTATTTTATTCTCTAAACATGTTTAGAAAATAACTTATATATGTATAGTTATTAAACTTTTAAAGTGTTGTTTCATCAAAGTATATTTACCTCCCAATGGAAAATGTTGAAAATAAAAACGCCTATGATTAACATTAACTTTCAAGATTAAATTTTAACTTAAAATTTCGAAGAAAAATAATTTTTTTCCACGTTTATTTATTACTAAACAAAAGCACTTCCGTTTTTAAAACGTGAATAATAATAATATAGTGCGCCCGCCCGTAACAATGCGTGAATATAAACCAAGGAAATGACAAATAGGTGTGGAAAAACCAAGAAAGATTCTAGTTAAATTAACTAGAATTTTTCTCGTTTTGTAAAATAAAAAAAAAGTTCTAGTTACATTAACTTTTGCTTTCTTACGAGAAAGTATGGCTTGAAGTTGGTGGTCCACGTAAGCCGTAAGCGTGAGAAAACACGGCCGTGACGACTTTCATTCCCATCGTGACAACCGAAACGGGTGTAATAATTCTGTCAACGTGTCGCAGGTGGTTTTCCCCAGTGTACCGGTTACTGCAGTAACAAAACCGAGGCGAAATATGATTTAGAAAATAAAGAAAGAAAAAAATACATACATACATAGCCTATATATATGTATTCAAACCAATTTGATGTTATTTTGTACCAAGACTAGAACTTATTATAAAGAAAATTTCTTCTATTTTTTAGGTTAGAGAACTTCTATTCAATTTAAGAATATATTGAAGATACCATTTCTCTCTTTCTTTCTCCGTGTGTTCCTTAAATGAAGATGGATTTGAAAATTCGTTTATTATAATTTGTACCGTTGAAGGAACGTGCGCTACGGTACAACGATCCAATTAAATTTCTACATGAGAACAAAAGCGGGCGACAATTTAAACGTCGCTTTATTGTTAAAGTAAGTTTAAAATTTCTCATTACGTCACCGACCGAAATGTACTCATTATGTTTCACGTAAACGAGTATGATTAGCAGAATGTACTCGTTATATAAATGATATAATCTCATTAAACGATTCCACCTTTATTTTTTTTAATTTGTATTCTGCTTTTTAATCTTAAAAAATTCTAGACTCGTTCTTCTTGTCTCCGCCAGAAAAAAGTTTTTTCCCCTTTTATATATATATTTCCACCCCCTCTGTTTTGTCACTGGTATGTTGTTGGCTTTCATCCTTTATCACCACCAATCGTTGCTACGGCGAAATTTCTTGATTTTTTCTCCCCATGTCCAAACTTGATATATTCTTTATCTTCTTTTTTTTTCACAATGCACACTTTTTCTTACCTAATTAGATTATCATCTGGACTTGTAAAGTTGATAAAAAAAAATACACTTTAGACTTGTAAAATTCTTCCGATAATGGAATGTCGGTAGGAAAAATATAAAAATATTGTTAGGGTAACTAACAGCGACTTAAATTCTTCTGTACAAAACCCGAAAACAGTTAAAAGCTTTCAGTTTTAGTGTAAAAAAAATGAAGTGCAAGTAAGAAAAAATATTTTTTTTGATGTGTGCCATATCTAGTTTACGCGTATCGAGAAATCATTTTATAGTCAGGTTTTTTTAGGTGTATGTTGCCCCTGGAAAATAAGCGATATAGATCATTTTTTAAACCCTGATACTTAATAGAATTTAAATTTTCTTTTATATATCAGATAGCTGAATAGTTTTAGAACAGCATACAAAGCGTGAATCGAACTGACAAACGTTCCATGTTAACTCACTTTCTTTTTTTATTAAAAAAAAAAGGAAGAAAAATGTAAACATAGATTAAAAAAAAGAATATCGGAGTATTCTCTTATTATCGGAATCTTTATAACATTAAAATTTTTATTGAACAGGATTTTTTTAAAAACAATATTTATTGACTTTGCATTAAAAGAAGGATCTGGAACAGATGTCTGCTTATTCCCTTCACCGATGCAAAATTATATTCGGTACTTGACCTATCGGAAGATGTACAATTTTTTTCATTATATTTCTTTTATTATAAATAGACGAGATGGGAGAGAAAAAATAATTATAATAATTCGTCTTCATAATAAAAAAAACAGGTCGAAATTCAGGTATTACTCATTAAAAAATGCGCTTTTCTTTGTGATTATTATATTTTTTTATTTAATCGATAAGAATAAAATTTAATTATAAGAATAGATTTCGATTATGCAGCATGTTTGCACTCATTTAGAATTTTTGATCTGTTTGCTTACTTTTGTGACATTCTACATTTTTCTAATGGAACACCTCTCTTTAATTATGAAAGCAGCATACATTTTTTATCAACGAATTAAACCGTATCTCCATGATTAAATTTTATTTAAAAATTTGTAAGTGTAATAATAAATCGGAATTAATTTTGAAAGATGGGTAGAGAGAGACAACAGGAGGAAAAAAAAAAAAAATATTCAGATTATCCTTCTTTAGTTATAACAAGAACTAAGTATAATTAATTTTTTTTGTAGGTTAAAGAAACCTCAACTGTTTTTCGAATTTTTGAGGAAAATAATTAATATAGAGATGAGAAAAAATTGAGTTTTTGATACTTATGATGATAGGTGAGTAGTAAAAATAAAGAAACGGAGCAGAATGTTTTGTCGATATGTTGTATTCTCGGAATGGCAAGGTTTATGATAGCGATTCTATACAGAAAACCAATTCTATTTAGTGCTACTGTGATACACGCAAATGTTATTGCACGACCAACAAGACAATATAGCTTATTACTTCGTGCTTATAACTCCATTCGAGGATAGATTAGAACAGAATGCAGAAAGAACACAAAAATCATTCATCCAAATGTCGACTACAGGAAAAAAAAAAAACGAAATGAAGCACGAAACACAAATTACTGAAACAACTTAACTCCTAAATTAATAACATGTTCTTAACCAAGCACTTCAACACTCGACACAAACAATTTATTCTTCACAAAAACTTAGTAATGTAGATTCATTGCGGGAGTGAAAGAATTCAGAGAATGAATGAATTACTCGAAGTAGGTTATCAACAATCTCAGCCACGAGTTTTGCTCCATATCACTATATCGGGAGTGTATGTAGTAGTAGTACAACTACTACACAAGAAGGCATTTATCTGTGTGTAAAAGCAACGACTCCAGTTAGGGTAGTAGGAAAATTCCTAAATTCCAACATCAGGAAGTCCAATGCCACTTTCCCCGATGGCATTTATTTATCTTCGCACAAGCTATCTATTACTTTGTCTTCGGTCCCATGCAGCAGTTCACCCCAAAATTTTATTATTCAGGATTCAAATAAAAATAAGAGATAGAATCCTTTTACCGAGCAACTTATGGTAATTAAGATAACAGGATAAATTTAATTCCTTTTTTTTAAAGGGGAAGGAATGTAATTTAATTTCAGAAATCTTAACAAAGCCTTGTATTTTCTTTGCACTTTTTGCAACGTACAATAACCAAAGAAATTTAAGGTCTTCAACGGCACTAATTTTGCAAGACGTGATTCTAATACAGATTTCTTTCTACAAATAAGTGTTTCTTCATATAATAATAATAATAATTTATTAAAAACACAAATTCTTTTAGTGGACGGAATTAGAAAAGCAATTTTTATTTTTATTTTTGCTAAGAATTTCTAAATTTCCGGTAATTATAAATTCTGCTTTACAGCGCAGTAAATTAATTTATATACTAACTCGATTATGATAATAAAGTTCAGCGGCAAGTTTTATGAATATGGTAAAGAAATTCATATAAAAGACTTCGTGTAACGCATATATATAAACTTTAGAATATAAACAGGGATGTTGTAGCCTTTAAATCGAGTATAAATGGTCGAACAACCAAAATTTGCTTTGGGTAAATATCTTATTATTTATAATACAAAATTCCGTACATATATCTTTTATAAGAATATGCAGATTTATTGAATAAAGCTGCAATGTCAACAGTCTAGTTTTAGACGATGCCAAGCAACGTTATCGATAACGTTGTAAGAAGTGGAGATAAATTGAACTGCATTCGCTCGTTTGTAACGTCGCCGCACTACATCACGTACTTCACATTCTATAGTTAAATCTAATCCTAAATATTATTTGATAATGATGGAATTTTAAAAAATAGATATCCCTAAAATTAGCATTAGGATCGTGAGATTTAATTATAAAAAATATTAACAAAATTTTTATCACTTTAATGCTCACAGTGTATATAAATAGTTGGAAATTCGCTTCGTGTTCGTAATCGTGGAGAGAGCCGCGAGCTACCACTTGATAAATTCCCGCACTACACATTCGCCATCACTTGGTACATGAGTGTAACCTTTTTTAAAGGAACGAATGCGGTTATATTTTTAATTTTAGGTTATAACGGATGTGGCCGTAGACGAAAGAAATCATCAAGGAATAAACATTTAGATAGATGGATCGATAAGAACTAGCCCGAGGAGTTTTAATCTTTTAAGAAGGTCGGAAAAGTCGAAAACTCGGCTATCGTCTTACCTTCATTAATAAGGAAAGTAGACCGATCGACAATGGTTATGAAAATCTTTTCGTCGCTAATTTGAAAAGAGTGCGGCATCAACGTCTTGTTTGTTGATCAGAATTTTAATTAAGGTATTTTTGCAACACTCTCGTGCTTTTGAAGTGATTCGGAATCTAGTTTCTACCCATATTACTCCATGATAATTTGCCTTCCTCTTGATTAATTTTAGGAATTTTAAGGAGATCGACTAATACCCAACTTAATTCATTAGGATTTATTATCTTAATTACAATAGCGTGTTTTTTTCCTCCTCCTCATCCTTGTTCTCTTTACTTATTGAACATAATACTAGAATACTTGCTTCTACCGTTATTGCTATTTTATTGTAGATAGACATGAGAAGAGGATGGATATATATATATATATAAAGGGGAAGGCTTTTCAATATAATGGTCTAAAGCAAATATTTTTGTTTTGGATATTATTCTTTCTGTTCTTTCGCAATCTCCCGTAAAATAAAATGAAAAATTGTATAAGAAAAAACTACTAAATTCTTGAAAATTTTTTTAAAATTCTCATCGCTTTGAATAGGTTTTAAGAAGCACTTAAGAAAAAAAATTACAAAGGTAAACAATTAAGAAAAATAGAATATTAAATCTTCTTATCTTAAAATTGGCTAGACCACTTAATAGTTTGATGAATATGTTTTAAAGTTCGACCTTTATTCTAGATAAAGTACTTAGAATTTTGAAAAAGTTCCCGTATTCAGATAATTCGGAGTAAGACGCGTGAGTATTCGTTAGATTTATCATCCAAATAATTGGAAAAATAATCATTGTAGTCCGCTTATCGATAACTATATCGACTGAAAGGTATATACAACGCTAGCTGTAGTAATTTGTAATAGTACAGCTGTATTTTTCATGTTATGACGAAAGAAAATTTATCTGTCAACATTTTTAAGTATTACTTTTCAGTAGTTTCCCTGAAAGTGTATATATATATATATACACATATATATATATTTTTTTTGGGGGGGATCAAAGTCAATTCGTAACAGTGGCATTCCTAATGTGTCAAATTGAATTTGTACATGGAATTTTGATCGGCGCAATAAAAAAAACTAAACAGGATTAGATAGCACTTCAAATCTTTGTACTGATACACATCAGATTTGATATCTTTAAAACCAATCTCGGTATCACTACAAACGTTTAATGATAAAATACGCTTCGGGATTGTGTGTTTATATATATATTTTGCTAGAGTAATCTCTCTACGATGTACTTTAAAACTTTAATTAGTTGTTAGAAAAATATTTTCAACTGCTTTTCCTCGAATTTCGACATTGCAATCGTCATCGGAAACGTCTACTAGATTAAAATTTCGAGAATTTTATTTCTTCTTGTACGGAAATTCTTCTTATAATCAATAACTATCTTATCCTTTTTTTCATATATTCCAATGAATTTCCATTTATAAAAACGTAAATTGTTAAAGAGATACTTTAATATAATAATCGGTTAGGAGATAGAATGGTTAAATTTTCATATAAATTAATAATAATTACGCGACGGAACCTTCTACTTAATCTTTTTCTTTGGAGAGAAAGAGGGAGGGGGTAAAAAGATGGAAGACGTTAGGACATCTGTTCATTAAAAGTGAGTCATTATATTCGAAGTAAATATGGCCGAAGGTTAAATCGATAATTGGCTATTAACTTAAAGTAGATGTTTGTTTGGAATTTTGAATACATTCTTTGCCAGTGGAGTAAGTTTTTACTTTGTTACAGTTTAATGAAATCTTTATCTGTCGGCATCGACATTTTATATGATTTTGATGAAAAGAAACTAGTGGACAAAAGAAAAGAATGAACTTCGATATCTATTGGAGGGGTATTTTAGATCGATTCTTGAGTCTTTCTGCTCAGAACACAATAGGGTAGTGAACGGTTAGAATTGGTGCAGCATCTTCAGCAGTTCCCAAATGTCAAGAGTGGATCTATTGCTTTCTTCCAAACTTTTTCTTCTTGCCCAATCTTCTGCAAATGTCGAAGATGCCAAAACAACTCTTTCTCTTGGTGAATGTCCAACCAATTCTCCAACGAAATTAGATTTAGAACGGCAATCAGCTGATAAATTGTATTCTCTAGCGATTATAGATTTTTATTTAAAGTATCTCTCTCTCTCTTTCTGATTTTAAAACTCACTCACTCACACACAATAAAGTCTCTTTACAAAGTCGAACCTTTCACGATTTTTTAATCAAAGATCGATCGACATTACGGATAATTATATATATATATATCTTATATACAAGAGAGTAAGAGAGAACTTTAGATCGATAAAATTTTCGAACAAAGAAAATGTTAAATTATGAAATTCTTTAACTTCATTAAATATACGATTCCAACTTTAGGTTGGATCACGAAATGACGAATTTATTATTTAATTCATTATTCACTACTCGGGAATTTTGTTTTGGATACAAAAATCCTTTATTTGACTTTCCGAGATAAAAATGAATTTTCTTTATTCGTAAAACGGGGAAACAGTCAAAACAGATCAATTAGTCGCAGCAGGAAACATAAATCTGATTTTTAAAAGGGATAAAATGATCTATAGACGAATTGTATTGGTAAGGAAGTTCCGATATTCTAAATTCCTTTAAAGGAATTCCTGACGCGATATTTGTAAATGTCCATTAAGTTAAAATAATGATCAAGTCGAATCGGTTAATGGGAGTTTTAAGGATTTAAAGTATTCAAACTTTCTCTGCTTAAGGATAGAGTAGACACAACCGCATAAATTCATTACAAATCTAGCAGCCACTTACAAAATTTCTGATTGTAATCAACGGAAAATTTAGTATTTTAACACTCAAAATATACTTTTTTACTTCAAACTGCACTTCTCTCTCTATATTTACTAATCAAAAAATATATTTTTAAGTAGAAACAGATTAGACTTAATTTCAAAAGTTCCAAATAATATATTATTAAACATCAATTTTTAATTTATAAATTAAAGTAAAAAATTTTTTAATTTGAAATTTAGTATCGTTATTTTAATAACAAATCTAATTATGACCCCTTTCGAGTACATTAGTTTAAGATCATTACAAAATTATTGATTACTTCATAAATAACTGCATAGTTAAGAAAAAATGTTCTGTATATATATATTTTTTCTAATACATTTTCCCCCTTACTTTTTAAATCTACTTACGTTTAACTTTCAGAATATTAACTATAAATATTTAATTAACCGAAACGTTTCCAACCAGAAATTTCAATTTATTCTCGTGCATTAAGTAATATTTCATTACGACTGACTTTTCGGAATCTTGATAAATATATCATGCCNTTTTTTCTTTTCCTCTATCTTCTACGAAATAAAATTTCATTGCATATTTGGCAAATGGAAATTTCACAATAAATCTACTGTTATACAAGTAGGAATGATGGTTACTGTGCCCATATTTTTTGTATTTTTTTTAATATCAAATCCACAAACTATATAATCTGATAAACAAGCAATCATCTTATTTGATATCATTTACAATATCTGTCCAAAGATAATAAAAAAATCTTCACACAAAATTAAAAAAAAATGAAATAAAACAATAATAATAATAATCTTCCATTTGATTTTCTACAAATACAAATAAGATACACGAAGAAAGGAACATTTTTTTCTTAACTGACTAGATAAATGTCTTTACTACAAATAAATTTTATAGATATATATATTTTTATTTTATATATATATATATATATTTTTTTTATTTTTTTTTCTTTGATTAATTCAAAAATATGATTTTGTTCTTCTTCTTCTTCTCCTTCTTGAAATGATTTTCGTGTACAAATAACTTCAACAGTATTGTTATTATTAGCTGTTTTCTTTATCTTTTCAAATATTAAATTGAAATATATTCTTGAAAACTAACAAAGACAATACCGATGCGTAACAATTTGACAATACTTAGTTAATAAAAAACATATTGCGAAACCACATAACATTTTTTTCTTTAAGATGTTATTCTACTTGTCTGATAGAAGCAGAAATACAATCACAACATATATATATATATAAGATATTTATATATATATAAATAAAAAAATGAGAATAAATACTTTGATGTGTTCCACTTGATTTATTCTCAATTCTTCTACAGAATCGAATAACTGATCTGTCACTAAAGTGGATTTCTGGATATTTGTTATGTTCGCCGATTTAATGCCAAATCGAGATAGAATAGTTTTGATTTCGACTCGATTTTTTTTTCTTTCAGAGAACAGAAGTTTGTCACTCGAAATAAGACTCGAAACTTCCGAGATAAGCGCGAATATTTATTAGAAAAAAAAAACAGTTTTACCCATCTTGTTTTATCCGTAGATAACACTATAGAAATTGCCTTTCCAAAATCCCACTTGTTTCATGTTAAATTTATCTTAAAACGTCATCAAATTAATTAGTTAATTGTCAATTTTTCTAAGCAGAAGAATTTAAACATTTTTTTTGATTTAAAAATATTCTATTCCTAGTTTCGTTGAGTCGAAGAATTGGAAAGTTATCTGAGATATCCGAGTTGATAATTCCACTCAACTGATGCAAAGCTTGTTGCGATCTATCGATGCATCTCGATCGGTTTATGCACACTTCACCGATTGACGTCTATCTGATCTACTTGGCAATTGAGTTGTTAAAAGTCTGCACAAAATACTCTTTTACTAAGCAAATCTCACAAGAAACTCAAATTGCAGATTTTAACACTCGTATCTCATGAAAAGAATCAATGCGATTTTAGTAAAATTCTTTAAATTAATCAAGTTCTTGAAGGGGAAAATAACTAAAATTCGATTCTTGTAATCGAATTTAATTTATATTTTACCAGAATAATTTATTAAATTTAAAAAAAAGAAGAAAAACATTTAAACAAACAACAGATCTCATAACCCTATGGCAGCAGTTTTATTGCTACAAGGTTATAATACATCAGTACAAATGTATCCACTTGTTGCAAACTTTTTTAAATATTTTTTTTTTTTACAAATGCTTTCTTTCTTTATATATATATATATAATTTTTTTTCTTTTCCTCTATCTTCTACGAAATAAAATTTCATTGCATATTTGGCAAATGGAAATTTCACAATAAATCTACTGTTATACAAGTAGGAATGATGGTTACTGTGCCCATATTTTTTGTATTTTTTTTAATATCAAATCCACAAACTATATAATCTGATAAACAAGCAATCATCTTATTTGATATCATTTACAATATCTGTCCAAAGATAATAAAAAAATCTTCACACAAAATTAAAAAAAAATGAAATAAAACAATAATAATAATAATCTTCCATTTGATTTTCTACAAATACAAATAAGATACACGAAGAAAGGAACATTAAAAT
>NW_019385255.1:96697-112207 GCF_000671375.1 Centruroides sculpturatus | reverse complement strand
AAAATAAGACCTAGCGCATTTTTCAGAGCAAAAATTAATATAAGGCACTGTCTTATTTTTGGGTAAACACGGTAGTAAAATAATTTTAATATTAATAATAATAATTTAGTAACATAAATTTATTCATAGTAAAATGTACTCGCAGGCCGTAAAAATTATTTGGCGGGCCGTATACGGCCCGCGGGCCGCCAGTTGGACAGCGCTGGTTTAAATGATAAAATAAGTTTTTGGTTGACTTAGACATCTAATGATATCTTCTCAATAGTATGTTAAAAGTATATGTTTAAAATATATTTTAAACATACAAGATATATAATGAAGTTTAATTGTAAAATTTTTGCTATTCTTATTTTGTTAATTTACTAATCTAATAAAATATGTGGTTTTAAAATTACCTAATTCTAAAACAAAAATACATTTATATATTTTGAAGTAACTATTTGGAATCATAAAAATTACTTAAACAGTGTCAAAAAACTGTATATTTTATCATTTTATAAACTGTAAATGTAAAATTTATATTGTACAATATTTAAAAATGAATATTTTAAATTCAGAAATCTACCAATTTCAGTTCAAAATATGTTGCCAATATATTTCAAAGAATTATGAAAATTTATTAGATTATTATTTAAATTTCTCTATATCTAAGAACTTTCATTTGATCTTGCATTATTAAAGAACATCTACTTAAAGACTATCTAATTAATTTTAAGACACAGTCATTTACTCATTATTAAACCATCAGAAGCTTGAAACTCATTCTTACAGATAAAGCAATATACAAAAATAAAATATATAAATGTATTGATGAATGTAATCTTTAACAAGAAAATAATGCTACTTTATATAAATGATAACAATGAACTATTGACAACAGTACTTTTAATGTACAGTTAAATGAGTATTGGCCAGAATGATATATTATTTGACAATCAAAATTGTTGTAAGGCTTCAAAATTAACATATAATATCTACTATTTGTATTATTCAAAACTGGGATGCAATCATTTAGAAAAGACTATTGGGAATCTAATGGTTGGATAATAAATAAATGACTAATTATAATTCGATAAAACAAGAATTAATTTTACATTTTATATCAATAAAATATATATAACTTACTTATAATATTTAATTATATTTAAATCAAAATAATCTTACCATATTTAAAAATTACTGTTAGCAAATTAATTATCATATTATTAGCTACATAAATTATACTTTTCTCTGCTTCATGTAACCATTTAATTGTATATGATCTTTCATAAATGTAATACTTCTTAAAATTAAACACAATACAATATAAATTATAAAAATTTACCTTTTTTACAGTTTATTATATTTTACATTTTATAATGTTAAAATGAATAATTTCATATAGATGAAAATACATTAGTAAGTATCAATTTCTTAATTTGATATTGTTATAGTTTAAACCAAAATTAAATATTTTATTAATAAATTCATCTTTTTATATTTGATTTTTTAAAGAGTTAAGATGTTGTTTGTAATAAACTTATAAGCAAATTTATTTTTAATATTTCTGCAGAGCTGCTGAGAGACAGATTCACAGTTTCACATTCTCCCTCATCTCTTTCCCTATGACTTTATTACAAAAAACAATTTTGGGATTTTAGGTAACAAAGTTCAAGCTATAATTAAAATTTGTTAAATTATAAATCTTATTAATCTTTTTGGGTCCAGGTAATTTCTACTTTCTGCTTCATCTCTGCAACCCTATATTTCTGTACATCTAAATACTTTTTTTTTATTTACAATTTTAATGAACCAAAAGAAAATTATTAATGTGTTAAAAACCTTCATTATATTTGTACTCAAAAAACATAATAATAATATATTTCTATACTTTTCCCCTTACAATGTTTTATATTTAAATTTAATTAATTTAACTACATAAATTTAGTGAAATTTGAAGCAAAAAAGTAGACAATGAGTCAATCAAAAACAAAAAGTCAATAATTTTTAACTGTTGATGATATATAATGATAAAAGACAAGAGCAATTAATGCAATATTTCTTATATCAAATTATTATATTTGCTTAAAAAAAATCACTATATATATTAAATATAGGAACTTACTATACATATAAAACAGCAGACAAAAATATTAATTTAGTTTATAATTAAAGATAGGATAACAATAAAAACCAGAATTTACTTTTTTCAATTACAATTTTTATATGCTTTTTTAATTAAAATTTATATGTAAATGTGTTTAAATACATGTCTGTGCATTCTTATTAAGTACAGCATATTCTACATATGAAAGTAATTATTGTAAAAAAATAAAAATAAAAAGACTGTGGACAATAATTATAAAATTATATATATTTTAAATTATTGTACAAAATAATTATTTCCTAATTATTACTAAAGAATAAAATTTTAACAAATTTTAATTAAAATTTCTAAACTATTTAAATTAAGTACATAATTAGAATTCATTTTGTTGGTTTTATTTAAAAGAAAATTGAATGTAATTAAATATATATAATCACATAAGAATATAAAAATATAAAATATTCATATTTTATATAAAGAAAATAATTCTTTTTAAAATGGCAATTTATTTGACTTTTTTAATTTTTGCATTTTTTTTTGTATGTAACAAGCATTAAATTATATTTACAAAGATAAGGAAGCTACCTTTCTTCACATTTTCTTTTGCATCAGAGATGTGCAAATTCATTTCTCTTAATTCCTATGAATATTTACACCATGATCTCTTTTAAGATGTAAATGAAGATAATTCTTCCAGGAAAATCTTTTCTGACAAATATAACATCTATAAGTCTTTCTTTCAAGCATATGAATTTCCATATGTCTTTTTAAACTCGAACTTTGAGAATAGACTTTTTTACAATATGGACAACAAAGATTTTTTAAAGAATCTTCCATATTTATAGATTGAGATGTATATACATTTGCTATGTATTTTTCTTTCTTCCTCACTAGCTGTTGATCCTCCTGCCGCACGGAAAGCTGCAAATAATTACTGGGACCGGGCAATTCACATGTAAGCTGATTATCTGTATTCATTATTATATTGGAAGGTTGAAGTGGGCTTTCACTTATACTGACTGATGAAATAGCCAATTGGGAAAACACTGACTGATGACTTGCAGTTTGTTCGCCAGTCGAACTGTGAAGCTCTAAATTAGGTGAATTATCATCAGTGGATGCACATTGTTCTGATATCTTTATGTTAACGTTTGAAGGTAATTCTATAGATCCACTAGGAGTCATTGAATGTAGGGCCGAAACTGGATGAGCTGTTGAATCTGTAATGCTATCACATGCAGTTATGGAATTACATACCGAATGTGTAGGATATTGATTTTGCACACAATTAGCTGGCATTGGTCTAAAGAACATCTACTTAAAGACTATCTAATTAATTTTAAGACACAGTCATTTACTCATTATTAAACCATCAGAAGCTTGAAACTCATTCTTACAGATAAAGCAATATACAAAAATAAAATATATAAATGTATTGATGAA
Source organism: Centruroides sculpturatus (assembly GCF_000671375.1). NCBI lineage: Eukaryota > Metazoa > Arthropoda > Arachnida > Scorpiones > Buthidae > Centruroides > Centruroides sculpturatus. The sequence continues at coordinate 108,678 of NW_019385255.1, read as the reverse complement.
TGTAATCTTTAACAAGAAAATAATGCTACTTTATATAAATGATAACAATGAACTATTGACAACAGTACTTTTAATGTACAGTTAAATGAGTATTGGCCAGAATGATATATTATTTGACAATCAAAATTGTTGTAAGGCTTCAAAATTAACATATAATATCTACTATTTGTATTATTCAAAACTGGGATGCAATCATTTAGAAAAGACTATTGGGAATCTAATGGTTGGATAATAAATAAATGACTAATTATAATTCGATAAAACAAGAATTAATTTTACATTTTATATCAATAAAATATATATAACTTACTTATAATATTTAATTATATTTAAATCAAAATAATCTTACCATATTTAAAAATTACTGTTAGCAAATTAATTATCATATTATTAGCTACATAAATTATACTTTTCTCTGCTTCATGTAACCATTTAATTGTATATGATCTTTCATAAATGTAATACTTCTTAAAATTAAACACAATACAATATAAATTATAAAAATTTACCTTTTTTACAGTTTATTATATTTTACATTTTATAATGTTAAAATGAATAATTTCATATAGATGAAAATACATTAGTAAGTATCAATTTCTTAATTTGATATTGTTATAGTTTAAACCAAAATTAAATATTTTATTAATAAATTCATCTTTTTATATTTGATTTTTTAAAGAGTTAAGATGTTGTTTGTAANGAAAAAAAAAACGAAATGAAGCACGAAACACAAATTACTGAAACAACTTAACTCCTAAATTAATAACATGTTCTTAACCAAGCACTTCAACACTCGACACAAACAATTTATTCTTCACAAAAACTTAGTAATGTAGATTCATTGCGGGAGTGAAAGAATTCAGAGAATGAATGAATTACTCGAAGTAGGTTATCAACAATCTCAGCCACGAGTTTTGCTCCATATCACTATATCGGGAGTGTATGTAGTAGTAGTACAACTACTACACAAGAAGGCATTTATCTGTGTGTAAAAGCAACGACTCCAGTTAGGGTAGTAGGAAAATTCCTAAATTCCAACATCAGGAAGTCCAATGCCACTTTCCCCGATGGCATTTATTTATCTTCGCACAAGCTATCTATTACTTTGTCTTCGGTCCCATGCAGCAGTTCACCCCAAAATTTTATTATTCAGGATTCAAATAAAAATAAGAGATAGAATCCTTTTACCGAGCAACTTATGGTAATTAAGATAACAGGATAAATTTAATTCCTTTTTTTTAAAGGGGAAGGAATGTAATTTAATTTCAGAAATCTTAACAAAGCCTTGTATTTTCTTTGCACTTTTTGCAACGTACAATAACCAAAGAAATTTAAGGTCTTCAACGGCACTAATTTTGCAAGACGTGATTCTAATACAGATTTCTTTCTACAAATAAGTGTTTCTTCATATAATAATAATAATAATAATAGTAATGCAATAAAAATTTTATGATGAAAGTAAAATTTCCATATAAAAAAGGATTTAAATAATATACAATTAGCTGCAATTAATGTTCGTAAGAAATTTGTGAATAATAATAAAAATATCTTAAAAATTATAAAGTTTACCATATACAACCAATTATATATAATATGTTCTTTCTGGTAGAGCAAGCTCTGTTCATCTATGGAAGCAACTAGTATTTTTTTACATGATCTTCTTATTTAATGATGATAATTATATGATTATAAATTCAATAACTGCATAGGAAAAGGAAGACCAAACATTTTTTTTCAGAATTTTCTCGGTAAACCATACTTATAAATGTACCAATACTGTAATTATTCTCCTCCTGTTTTTTTTTATATATCACTGTTAAAGCTTAATTTACTTCAGTTTGCATAAATATATTTGATCCTATTAAATCCTGATAATACTAATATTAGAGAAAAACAGCCCACAGATATTTCTTTTTTTTTATATACTGTATATATATACACAAAAAAAAAAAAAATGAAAAGAAAAAAAATTCCCCCATCATTATTCCTGATGAGACCAACTAGTTCTTACTTTAACATAATGATCTCTTCTAAGATGCGAACTTAGAGTAGTTTTCCAAGAGAATCTCTTCTGACATATGTAACATTTGTATGTTTTTCTATCTAGCATGTGTATTTCCATGTGCCTCTTCAAATTCGATAATCTCGAATAGATTTTCCTACAGTAGGGGCATCGTGGATGGACAGACGACTCTTCGAATGCCACTTTTCTTCCACTATTATATGGAGATCTGAATGTTAGAGGTTTGATTTCATTAGTTTCTGCATTATTCGTTTCGACAGACGTTAATTGTTCATTACACGGGCTATTTTCGGAACAGGACACGTTGTTTGCCACATAATGCTTCTCGCAATTGTTATGTTCGGAATAACTGACGTTGGATTTTTCCCCTGCAGACGGATGAGTCTGAACTAATAACTGTGATAGTAGGGGTGAATTATTTTCTAGATTCCCAAAATTCTGATTGCATTTCGTTTCCATTTCTTTCTCGTCTTCCGACTTCGTCTCGAGTATACAGTTGGAGGATTCGTCGTTGACAGCGGATTTCGTGGAGGCTACGAAATTATTCTGCGTATTGACTTCGTTACTTTCGTTCATGTTAGCGTTAAATAAGGAATGGGAGATAAAATCCGCTTGACTGTGAGTCGACACTATAGTAGGATATACGGTATTCGAATCGGTGGTGACATCCGGAGTGACGTAAGCGAGTTCTACCGACGACAATTCCACGTTGGATATTTGATCTTCGCTCTCACTACCCGTCGAACTGGCAGCAATGTGTACTTTGTGGTGTACGCGACTGTGTCGCTTTCTTTTCAAATGAGGATAATTTCTTTTCTGTTCGTCCGTCGACGAAATAGAAGTAGAATTTACGTTCTGATCGACGGGATGGGATTCTTGTAGAGAACTTATGGAATCTTTACCACCCGTCTGCCCACTCTCCACCGTCAACCCTTTGACCTTTAAACTTTCGGCAGTTTGTAGCAGGGCGGTCAACTGGTCTTGATTAACGTTTACTTCTCCGCGATACATAAAATCTACGATTGTCCTGAGTTCCGTATATTTGATGCCGTTTAAGATAACGATAGGATGTTTGCAAGGATTTTCTAAGAGTAACTTCTGAAAGAACGGACTGAATGCCGAAAGAATCACTTTGTGGACCCTCAAACTCTGTCCTTCGCACGCTAAAGTTACATCGACTAACGCTTCCGAAGTGAGAAGTTCTTCGAATCCGGTCAACATATTTGTTTGGTGGTCTTTCCACTTCAAACATAACTGATGGCTACCCATTATGTTGTCTCTATACTTAGCTTCTCTTCAGTGATGCTTTTTGCCCTTGTACAACTGTAATCAAGAAAAAGAAGCCCTAGAAAACCCAGCTATTGTCAAATGAAGCATTACTTGAACCAAATATAGAAATTATATTTCAAATATGCTTGATATATTTTTAATTTAATACGAGTAATTTCATCAGAATTTCTAATAAATTCTCTTTCATTTACCTTTATTTTTCTTAAACCATAATTTCTTTTTATATTTTATTTTACATTTTTTTATATTTTTAAATAAACAGAAATTGGAATTTGTATGAAAAATTAAAATGGAATCTAATATAAAAACCATTTTTTTTTTCATTTTATATTCAATTATATCGTTTTTTGTTTTAAATTTTATTTTCTTATAAAACAAGAAGTTTTGATACTTTTTTTACGTTATAATAATAATAAAATTATTTTCTAACGGATTTAATTTTGTTTTTAAGAAAAAAAAATACTTCGTAAATATATGTAAAATTAAATAAATATAGAATTCCAGTATCTGTTTATATTAAATTTTAAAACTAAGCAGATCTAAATATTTTACTTTAAAAATTAATTTCATGCAGATGATTTTCCTCTTAAATATACTTATTCTATTTAAAATGCCAGCTCTAATAATAATATATATAAATATTTTTCTTTTAAATTATATTTTATGAATAATTAAACTAATCGAGATTCATATTTATTGATAAATAATTCCAATTTTTATTTAAATTTCAATAAATATATTTAAATATTTGAAGCTTTCGAAAATGTTCAAACCTTTTCCTTCTAAATATTTACATTTGATCATTAAGAAAATGCATAGAAGATTCTTTATGAAAAAACACTTTTATTTAATAATTCACTTTTTACTCTTTCACATATTTAATATTTTATAAAACAATTTTTATCATATTTGTCATTGAAAAAACTCTTTGATCTAACGAAAAAATTGATATACTTGTGTAATTTTTACATATATTAATAAAATATTTTAAATCATATTTTTTGATAAATTAAACTATTCAGGGTATTCAATTGACCCAATAATATTTTAGTAAGGCATGAATCATCAGTTACAAACACTTATATAACTACATTTTTAAAAATTAAATAATTTTTTAAACTATCAAAACAGTTGAGGTGAGTATATTTTGAAATTGGCAACATTCTATACACAATTTGTAAGGCTNAACATTATATTAAGAATAATTAGATATTTTATTCGTTATATCATACAATAATTAAACAAATAACATTATACTAGTCACTAATTTATTCAATGCAGTTCGAATTTGGCATTAGCCTTAGCTCTTGGCATCGGAATTTTGAAGTGAAGGGGGCGATACTACGTAACGGTTTTATTGAAGGGGGCGATACTACGTTGAAGGGGGCGATGATTCGTTAGAGGTTGAGAAACACTGATTTAGAATATATATTGTTTTATTCTTAATTTTTTGTTAGAAACCTTCTCAAAATCTTGTAACAAACAAGTAAAAAATGAAACTTTAGCTTTAGTTTTTACTTGTTTGTTACAAGACATTAAGAAGTTGTATTAAAATTTGCTATTATTTGGTGGAGGTAAAGGCTTCTTATAGACAAAAACTTATAGTTTAACAAGATTAAACCATATAAAAATCCAGAATTTAAATCTAAATATTCAACAATTGATCACATTCATAATGTAAGCCAAATACAGTATAACTTAGTTAAGAAGTTTTTCTAAGGGACCAACTTAAAAAATTTCTCAAATAGAAATGCAAATGATATAGCTTTCTTCAATAATTCATATTTATTTAACAATGTTCCACTATGTTACAATGAAGACTTATATAGTATCTATTTATTTATATATTTGTCTAATGTAGCCTGCTTTATCCATTTTGTTATATAAAAAAAAAAATATATTTTGTCAATACAATTTCTACAAACAAAACCACACGGGTCTACAGTCTACAGATAGCATGCTAAAATTTATTGAAGACTTTCAGTACCACACGTGTTGATAACACTTCTCAGAACTTGCTGTTTGTTGCAAGCAATGTTGCATATAACTATGTAAGAAAATTCTAAAATCAATGTTTAAAGTAGCCCAAAGTCTCATGTGCAATGACATAAAATCTTGTTTGTGTCCTAATGTAATTTTTTCCACATCCAATTAAGCATACAAAAGGGGCTATCCATATTATGTAATGCATATATGGATGGTTATGATGGTAGATAATTGTTATAATGCATTTATAAGGGTGAAAGTCTTTACAACAACATTATGTAATTCTAGTGTCTTTAAATCACTATATGTAGGAATTAAACTACAAGTAGTTTTTTTTCTTTGACAAATGGTGACTTCTTGAATTTATTTGGCTGTAACTTTCATTTCATAATTTGCCAAAAATTAACACAAAAGTATAAAAAATTATTAAAACAAATTATTTGTAATTTACATTATAAAAATGCTAAATTAATAAATTAAATTTTGTTGTTTCTTCTAATTCTATGTCACGACTTGGTGTTTTATCGACACATGGCAAATAATTTCATCATCCACTTTTAATTCATACAGATACGCGTTTCTGTTACATCGATAGGTTGCAACCTATCAATGTAACAGACTGAAGAGGGGTGAAAGCCCAAAACACGTATCTGTATGAATTAAAAGTGGATGATGAAATTATTTGCCATGTGTCGATAAATGCACCAAGTCGTGACATAGAATTAGAAGAAACAAGAAGAAGAAGAAGACATGGTTTCAACAAATAAAACAAATTAAATTTTCTTTCTTATCTATTATCAACAGTCAAATGATTTCTAACAGATTTTGATGGATTTTTGCTCATTTAACATTCAGAAGTTGAAAACATGCTTAGACTGGCTCTGAAATTTCAATTGTGAAACTTTAATGGGTTGATTGAGGATATGCATTGCATAATTTTGACAATGGGTATTTGCAACAGCATTACAAACTATTACGAGAGGGTAGGATAGTAGTTGAAAAATATAAAAATAATGTTATATACAGTAGAGCATCGATTATCCGGCCCCTGATTAACCATAACATCGGTTAACTGACCATTCTAGTCGGCAAATTTCAAATGTCCGCTAGTGATGTGGCACTACAATATTTGGCTATGTCTTGGATACTTTTATATTATTTTTGTTAAAATTTTGCGNTCACATAAGAATATAAAAATATAAAATATTCATATTTTATATAAAGAAAATAATTCTTTTTAAAATGGCAATTTATTTGACTTTTTTAATTTTTGCATTTTTTTTTGTATGTAACAAGCATTAAATTATATTTACAAAGATAAGGAAGCTACCTTTCTTCACATTTTCTTTTGCATCAGAGATGTGCAAATTCATTTCTCTTAATTCCTATGAATATTTACACCATGATCTCTTTTAAGATGTAAATGAAGATAATTCTTCCAGGAAAATCTTTTCTGACAAATATAACATCTATAAGTCTTTCTTTCAAGCATATGAATTTCCATATGTCTTTTTAAACTCGAACTTTGAGAATAGACTTTTTTACAATATGGACAACAAAGATTTTTTAAAGAATCTTCCATATTTATAGATTGAGATGTATATACATTTGCTATGTATTTTTCTTTCTTCCTCACTAGCTGTTGATCCTCCTGCCGCACGGAAAGCTGCAAATAATTACTGGGACCGGGCAATTCACATGTAAGCTGATTATCTGTATTCATTATTATATTGGAAGGTTGAAGTGGGCTTTCACTTATACTGACTGATGAAATAGCCAATTGGGAAAACACTGACTGATGACTTGCAGTTTGTTCGCCAGTCGAACTGTGAAGCTCTAAATTAGGTGAATTATCATCAGTGGATGCACATTGTTCTGATATCTTTATGTTAACGTTTGAAGGTAATTCTATAGATCCACTAGGAGTCATTGAATGTAGGGCCGAAACTGGACGAGCTGTTGAATCTGTAATGCTATCACATGCAGTTATGGAATTACATACCGAATGTGTAGGATATTGATTTTGCACACAATTAGCTGGCATTGGTCTATTGTTGATGGAAGTTGATTCTACGACAATATCTGGTGTAACATCGATCAATTCTGGAGAAATAGGTGGTTCAATTTTAGGTGAAATTTGTTCGTCAGAGTAATTATTGTGAAAATTATTACAGGTTGATTTTCGTTTTTTCTTTCTGTTTCCTGTAGATTTAGCATCCGAATGATAGCTATGGTTAGATAGATCATCATTGACTTCTGCTATGCCCAGCTCATCGTTTGATCCATTTTCTGGCGTTATTTCTGTCAGACCGTTGACTTTTAAGCTTTCTGCCGTCTGCAGAAGGGTATTTAACTGATCTTGATTAATATTAACTTCACCATGATACATAAATTCAATAATTGTTCTGAGGTCTGTATATTTAATTCCATTTAATATAATAATGGGATGCTGACACGGATTCTCCAAAAGTAAATTTTGAAAAAATGGACTACAAGCAGAAAGTACAACTTTATGCACTTTCATAATTTGACCTTCACAAGCGAGCGTCATATCTACCAAAGCTTCGGTGCTTAGCAGCTGTTCAAAATTATTAATAATATTGTTATGATGATTCTTCCATTTTAAGCATAACTGTTGACTACCCATCTTAAATTGATGATTTTCTTTCTATCTTCTGAAGTTTTTGGAGTCACTTCTAAAACTGTACTCACTGAAAAGAAAATAAGCCCTAGAAAACCTACAATCATCAAAAATGAAGCTAAAAAGTGATTAAATTAACAGTGAAAATAACATTTTTTTTTTTAATTCAAAAGATTTTTGAGATTAAAGTATTCAAAATTTACAACTNTTGAAATTAAGTCATCTCCATAGGGATGCATGCGACAATGTATTGTTAAATTAAGAGATTTAATGGAGAGAAATCAACAGATTGTTTTCTCAGTTTTTTAATGAACACTTTTTCAAGAACAGATACATATTGGAATTTTATATATTATTTTAATAAAAATTTAAAAAGTAAATATAATATTTTACATTTACTAAATATACAAATTTAATATTTGAGAATTTTAAAGCTAGAGTTTTGAACTTCATTAATATTTTGGCTAAGTAATTATTTTAAAATTTGTGGCAATTTTGGTAATTTGCAATTGCATAAAATGATTCTATCATTTCTCACTGCTTAAAAGGCATAGGCTTACATTTTTCAGTTAATGCAATCTTAAGAATACATCATTTAAATTCTAATATAATTTAATGATAAATTTAAATAGGAATTAACAAAATTAATTTTTGTTGAATTCTTACATTGAAACAAAATATTTAATTATTCTGACAAGTTGTAAAAATCAAATCCAAGACCAAAAGATCCACCCTAATCATCCACTCTTCAATTTATTAATTGTTTGAATGTACTTAATTAATTTTACAGAAATCTAATGTTAACTATTTAATCAATATTATGTTGATGTTATTGAAATTTAAAAATTTACAAAGGATGAAATCATGATAAATTTTACAATAATTATAAAATCTATTTGCAAATTTGTACTTTTTCTTTCGTACCAGAAAGAAATNAGAAGAATGTTAAATATTAAGAGAAAAGAAACAAAGAAATATCATCATCTTTCAGTTTTGAATCTGTCATATTGACAGATTCAAAAATGAAAGATAGATAAACTTGTGGCAGAATGATATTCAAAAGTGAGAAAGAAAAAGAAGCAATTCTATAAGGAAATGGAGAAATAAAATAAAATTGTAAAATGATATTATTGGAAGGAAGAAAAGTATGAAAAAGTTTGGAATATTTCAGATAGATCTAAATCCAGCAATGAATATAAATAGTTGATGAAGAAAGGAAAAAAAGATAATCAGTAAAGGATATATAAATATATATGTATATATCTTTTAATTTGTAAGTCAACTTTTTAGCATCTATTCATGAGTATTGACTATTGCTAAACTTTTCCGAGTTTATAGTTTCCTGTTAATTTGATTAGAATTTCAACTCCGGTTCAAAATCAAGGGTCCATATTTTGTTAGTAATTTTTATTTTACCTAAAATGACTTCTTAAGTACAGTGTAAAATTGCAAATGTACTACTTTTCATTCATGCTTGGGTGGATGTAGGACAGACCTGTTGATGAATGAAGTGAGTTTTTACTTTTATTTTTATTGTACTGTTACTTTCTTTTCTTTCAAACTTTCCTTGCAATTACTTTTTCATTATTTCATATTAAATAGTGTATGCTTTCATTCATAACTCAAATTTATGTTTATATTATATATATATATATACTAAACATACATTTTTTTCTCTTTTTACTTTTTTAAGCAAATGTAATTTTTGAGAAATAAAGAGTTCATTATTAAAATTATTCAGTTCATCAAATGAATTTCATCTTTCAATCAAGCATTATTTATTTTATACAATTCATTGAGTATTTCAATTTCAACTTAATGAATAATGTTGATTTTTGAGTTATCTTAGCTAAGTCAGAATAAAAAATTTCATCTGTAGGGTTTAGATACAAAGATTTTCTAGTTTTAGCTTAAGCTGTTTGATTTTTTGAAGTCATTAAATACATCCTATAGAAAATTCTATTACGCTGGAGTAACTAAAAATTCTGGATTTGCCCATCAAATTTTCCATTGGATCTCTTTCTAAATGATTTTCTGAACTTTCTTCCGAAAACACATTTTAAAAGAAAAAAAAATTAAGTTAATAATGAAATATTTCAAAATCTATTATTTACAAACAATTCATTAAACTACAAAATCATACTTGAAAATGTTTAAACATTCTACAAATAAAGGAAAACACTCAGAATTAAATATCTTTAGTTGGCAAAGTTCAGCACATTTTTCTCTCTTAGATTACTTAAAATATTCCTAACAAATGAGGAAATGTGTTTTCAGATATAATAACTTTTATCAAATTTTAAAAGTATAATGCAGAAGTATATAATTACTACATATATTTGTGATATTAGCAAGCATGATAGCACTCAAATTATATGGACATTTATTTTATGAATAGCAGAAAACTTGCAACATCTTGATAACACAAACAAAATTTCATCAACATTTTTCTATGACTAATAATTCTTGAAATTAAGTCATCTCCATAGGGATGCATGCGACAATGTATTGTTAAATTAAGAGATTTAATGGAGAGAAATCAACAGATTGTTTTCTCAGTTTTTTAATGAACACTTTTTCAAGAACAGATACATATTGGAATTTTATATATTATTTTAATAAAATTTATTGCCAACTTATAATTCCTTTCAATTTTAAATTATATTTAAGAAATGGTTAAGAATTATCTCAATCATCAATTAAATATTTTGTTTTTAGATTAATTAGTGAGTGTTTTACTCATCCAAGATAAGAAATATCTGCTCTACTTTCCTTAGTATTGCATATCTTGTAATCATTCTTTCCTTATTTAGTTCTGATTGTTATAATTATGCAACATATTAAACTTTAAATGTTCCAAATGAGTATTTTGCAGCAATAACACTATGATGTTTTTTGATAAGTCAGCTAAATAAATACAAGAATCAAAACAGAATGATTAAAAAATTTAATAGTGTTAAACACTTTTAGAAGTTTATTCTTTATTTAGCATACTGCAAAGGTTTTTATTTGTATACTCATATTTCACCATAATTCACCTATACTTTCTTTTCAAATAATAGAATTACACCTTGATTATTAGTATTCAAAAACAATTTAAAAAAAAAACAATATTTTTTAAAATTTTGTAACTTTTATTTTGTTCTCCAGCAAACATAAAGAAGTAACTTAAAAGTTAAAAATTCTTAAACAAGAAAGTACTAGAAATATTAAAAGCTACTTTTGGATAAAAGATATCTAGATAGATTTCTATTTATAATTTTTCCTTGATGATAAAGTCAAAGAAAAAACTTTATTGAAACTTGATTGCATTTACTGTTTATTCAATATTTTTCTGTTTGTGATTGAAACAAATCATAACAATGGATGATAAAAAATAATAAAAATATTGTATATTATGAATGACTAGACCCTAGTTTTCTGATTATTGTTGAAAATAAACTTAATCTTAAAATGAGTTTTTAAAATCACAAAATGTTTTATTAGAAAAACTATGCACATATTTTAAACTATGTCAACCAAGACATTTCTACATTCATATTCCAAACTCCAAATCATCCATGTGAAGAACTTCAAACTACTTTATTGGAATCAACTTATAAACATGTATGTGTATGTTTTTATATAGACTATAATAAAGCAGTTTTTGGCAAGACATTTCATTAGACTGGTTTTAGAAAATTATAAAAATGTAAAGTCAGAAAAAAAATTATATATACTCTATCATTTCCCCCTTGACTCATTTAATTATAGCTCTATATCTAAAATTTTTACAACAGTTTAAATCAGCGCTGTCCAACTTATTATAGTCCGTGGGCCATATTTTCTTCACCAAACATTTCGGGGGCCAAGAAGGTCGATAAACCACACGACATTTGCATAGTGCTACAGTTCAGTAAGCACTAATTGGTCAGCGAGTCCGATGTTGACGCTATAAAAAGGCGACAGTTCGACACACCGGATATACGTCACTCTCGTCTAAGTTCGACTTGGGAATTTTTTTGTTCAATAATAAATGTGAATTCTTCTTCCTGGAAAAAA
>NW_019385255.1:86361-95264 GCF_000671375.1 Centruroides sculpturatus | reverse complement strand
ATATATATATATATAACATTCCAGAAACGAGTTGCGTGACTTTCCCGGTAAAAAGATTAAAATCGTGTATGGCACCATCTTGTTATTAGATTTTATTAACAATATTTTTACATTATAATATGGCATAAATTTGAGGGTAGAGATGAGTTTTATAAACAAATTATAAATGCTAATAACGAGTAAAATCTTTATTAAATTCCACCCCATTCGAGATATGACATGTGACCCAGATTATCTCCCCACCCTCTCGACCTTTAACCACCAAAATTTAACAGCATCTATGTCCCTAATACACAAACCTACCAGCAAAATTTCGGAAATTTTCGACAAAAGGTACAGGAGTTATTAAGCTTCAAAGTGGGAGAACCCCCATACAAACATCCCTACATACAAGGAAAAAAAAACCCCAAACTTTTTGCATTTTTTGACGTTTCAAGGTCACCTGAGTCTAAAACTGTAAAAATCTTGTGGGGTGGCCATTTTTTATTGCCATACTATTACTGTGTTGTACGTACAAACAAATTACAAGGCCGTGGCACCTCGTTATAACGCGCATATAGGGAGACAAATAGAAAACAATATAACGAGGGGCTCTATTGTATTTAATATAGTTTTTACTAGTTTTAAGGTACAGTATTCCTCGTTATAGCGTTGTCGCGCGTTATAACGAGGGACTACCACAGTTTATTAAGATTTCCAATTTGAATTTTGCCAAATCTGCGAAGGAAGAAGGAGGAGAGGGTCGATTTTTGCCCTATCTCGTCACACGTGACGTAATTTAATCAGTATTATTTATAAAAATAGAATAGAGGATGATGAAAAAGTTTGATTAAAGATAATCAAGTTAAAATTTCATAATATATTATATTAAAAAGCGGTACTTAGATATGTAAATGCAGGTTTGCTCTTAAAGTAGAGAGAGAGAGAAAGAGAGAGAGGAGGGAGACATTTGATAAAGTTGAAAGTAAGGTAAATGAGATTTGTAAGTTCCTTATTAGGAGTCAGAAGACGTGATGGGTATCCTGACCGAATTATCTTGTGTTAAGACGATCGAATATCGTACAGGAAATAGAAAGCTATCAAAGAAATTGGTTAAAACATTTACATAAAATGGGGTGATTAAAAGGGGTACATCAAGAGATCTTTTCCTCTCGTGTACATAGAAGTCGTCATGTCACAGAAAATTAGCTCCATTTTGAAAACGGTGATTGATAACTTCTACTTATTTTGCTTCTATTAAATTATACACTATTACAAGGAAGAGTACTTAACGATTTTTCTTGAAAATCTTTCGAGTGTATTTTAGAGTATTCTATTCATTGTAATTCCGGGTTTAATCCATAATAAATTAAGTTTTATTTCGGGAAATTTCATTATATAAAACGCAAATTAAAATTTCTTGGATATTTCTTGTTAGTTAAGATGTTATTTTCCCTCTGTTACGTGTATCAGGCAGTCAAAAAAATCCCTCCCACTCGAGATTTTAACGTTTTTTTTTGGATTCGGGGTCCCTAAAACGTTTAGGAATGCAAAACAATTCGGGTTTTTTTTTTACTGTATGTAGGGATGTTTGCGTGGGGTAACCAATTATGTTTACCCATTTTGAAGCTTAATAACTCCCGTGCCTTTTGTCGAAAATTTCTGAAAATTTGCAGGGAAGTTTACATATTAGGTGCATTAATGCTAGTAAATTTTGATGGTTAAAGGTCAATCAGATGGAGAGATAGACCAGGTCGTATGTCATATCTCGAGTTAGATCGGATTTAATAAAGATTTTACTCGTTATCAGCATTTATTATTTGTTTATAAAACACATCTTTATCTTCAAATTTAAGATTTATACCATTATATAATATAAAAATATTCTTAATAAAATCCCATAACAGATGGCATTTTTTGACGTGAAAGCTACACAACTCGTTGCTAGAAATTTTTTTAAAGCTTTTACAAAGGAAATCTGAGTGAAAAGAAGGTGAAAAGAAGGAGCAATGTTAGTAGATATTACTAAGAAATTCGTCTTCCTGTTATGAAATTTTCGATATATTTTTTAATACAAATAAGCAAGTAAATAATAGAGATGAAAATCAATATCTTCTTCTTCATATTTTAATAATATATTATTAAAAAAAAGTCTGATACTTGTATGGATAAATTGCAGCATTGCAGCATGATTTTTATGAGATTGAAGTGCTTCGAGATGATCAAATATTGATTTAAAATCCAATTTAGTTATTAGTTTCCACGTATATATACATATAATGTTTACATAATATTTTGCATAACTGTTCATAAGGAAAAAAATAAAAAACAATTTAATTTCCAATTGATAAAATTCGAAATTATTAAATTTAAACAGAGTTTATTTAAATTTAATTAAATTTTATGAACAATTCGCAGCATCACATAAGTGAGATATTGACTATAAATTACACAATTCTAAACTCAATATAAGAGAAAGTAATTTAGAATTTAATTTAAGAGGGATGGAAAAAAATTGGAGGGGGGGGAGAATTAAATGTTATTTTAATAAATGAAATTTCTTTTTAAAAAAAAAATTATGCATTTTTCTGCGGTTGGCATCACTTAACAGTTCATTTAATGGACAACAATTTTGAAGCCATCAGTCACGTTTTCTCGTTTGGTACAGTCGTTTCTACGTCATCAAGCACACTTGCACTTAATTGACGAAGGAGACTGCTTATAATGATGCTATTCTGATTGGAGAAACTTTGTATAATGTAATTATCTTAATAGGTAGCTGTATAAGTGACATTGAAAAACAATGAACAGATGGTACTCCATATGATCCACCACTTTAATGTCATATCAATGGGTGTTTTGATACTTTCACAGGACAAACTAACCCACCAACATGTAATTTCCTGGCCTTTTTAATATAATTTTTTCACATAAAATTACTCCACCATCATCATAACTAACCAAAATATTAAGGATAACGAGTTACAGATGTACAGAATTGATCCGAGAGGATGAGGTTTTAAATGATTTATAAGCTGTCGTGATATATAGATTTTTGCTGATTTTATATGGATGATTAATCTTTATTAAGTTTTATATATATATATATATATAAAATCAAACATTATGAAAATAATTATAAATCTGGGATTCTGTAGCTATAGTAGTTGTTTAGTTGTTAAATGGTTTTATCTTTATAAAATTTGAGATTCATAAAAAAAACTGATATTACATCTTTTAAGTATGTAGACTACATCAAGAATCAAGTGTTCTTATTAATTCTATAAATATGTTGAGACCTTTTTAAATTGGTAAATGATGCATAATAGTTCTTTAGTTTCCATTATAGTTATCTCTACTTCCCTTCTTGAAGCAAGCTTTAACAATGTCATATTATTGTATACATATAAAATCTAAGATTAATAATACTGTTTTCTTATGGGTACATCACACCACATATGCATATCTAAAGTTGCATATCTGTTACTAAAAGTTTTTAAAGATAGAAGTAAATTTTAACTGTAGCTTCAAAACTATATATAGTGTGTTGACTGATGTTTTTATCTAAGATTAACTAAGGTATTTACTAATTTAGCATTATCATACAAAATGAAAACTATTTCAGTTGGTTTTTTTTAAATTCAATATCTGATATTTTAAGTTTTTAATATTCTTGCATAGATTACTAATTAGGCTTCCTAATACTTCCTTTAGCAAAAAAATGAATGTCAAACTGTCTGGCTTGTCAGCAGACATAATGTGGGATATTTTTTAGGAATTAGAAATTTTAATTATCAATCTAAAGTTTGTTTATATAAAAATAAAAATAGACCCTTAAAACCCCTCAAAAAAGAAAATATGTTTTTATTTCAAAATTGTTTTCAACAATATTTAATTGTTGGAATTTCTTGTCAAGATGAAATAAAACAAAATTTCACTTATTCATCCCACATGGAAGATTTACATATAAATAGTATTTAAAATTTTTTCTGAGTTTATAAATAGTTAAAAGTTTTACTGTCATTTCATAAACATATATCTATGAAAAAATATGTGCAAATCATTGCTGTTTAAAGAAGTGCACCATGCTAAAATAGCTCATCCCATGGCATTAATTAGTGGGGGGGGAATCCTATCTGGTTCAACTTTAATAAATTTCTACTTTATTTTTATTAATTAATCATAGTATTACATCAGGATTAAGGAATTTGGATTTCTGTGATTTTAAACAAATGTATACTTTACTATCTTTATTTTTATATGTTATTAGTTGTGTATTAAAAACCTAAGGATTTTTTAAAATATGGCATCTTAATTGGATATCATATATCAGATAATTTCTATATTGATCAAGCACTATTAAAAATAAAGATCTATTTCACATTTAACAAAAAATATAATGCAACTTTTAAAGTTGGTTGGTTACTTTAATGTCAAGTTAATAAACTTTTAACAAATAAGAAAAAATTTTAAATTAAATTTATTATCAACTTAAAAAAAAATCACAAATATTTCACTTTTTAAATTTACCAATTCATTCAATATATATCATTTCAAAGACAGTTTTTGTTGAAAAGTCAAAATTTATCAAGTTCAAAAATATTTATAAACTATTTAATTTCATCTTTAAAAGTTCTATATTAAATTGGAAAAACATTTAAAACTAATATCTTATCCAACAATATTCTTCCACTACACGCATTAATAATAAGTGACCTTCAAATGTGCTTTCAATATATTTAACTTTCATACTTTACTATTAAACTTTTTAAATTTAATAGATACTTGTATATAGTGTTTTCATAATCTTAGATACATTTTAGATTATAAATACAGTAATATAAAATTTTAACACTATAACTTATCTTTTTATTTCTGTTGGGGAATTTCAGGTTTACAAGATTATTTTTATATATCACTAATATTTGTAAACTTTAAATTCTTCTTGACAGTGTATGTTCAGTATGTACATTCTTGACAAATACTACATCAAAACTCCTAAGCAAAAAATTGTTGATTTTAAGTTTAAGGAAACTAAAATTTGAAATATCACACAAAATGAAATGGACAAAATAATGCATAGATTCTAGATGATTACAAATATGAAAAAGATGATCAAATAATTAATAAGCAGTTTAATAGTGATTATCTTTACATGTTATAACAACTAATTTATTTAATTAATTTATGTTAGGAATATGTTAATATGTTAGAATTTTAGACATCAATAATATATTTCCTGTGAAACAAAAGCCAACGTTTTCAACATTCAATGATAAGGAATGTATTTTCACAAAAGATAAAAAAAAATATTTAAAGCATTATCAAAACTTGCACACTTAGAGACTGCTGTTTATTCTGATGATCAAGATTTATCTAAGTGATGTTACTAAATTGACAACACTATTTTTATTCCTATAATCTACTGCATTTCGGATAATTATATTATTATTTTATATTCCTTAAAACTGTATTGTATCCTGAATTATTTTGCAAATGATTATTCTTTCTTCTGAAATAATGATGCAAAATATAAAAATTCAAAAATTTTCATTTTTGAATTTCATACTTTTTTATTGTAATATTCATATAAGACCTAACATTTCAGAAGAAATGTGCATTTTTTACAATTTTTGTTTTAAAAACAGTTCTGTATTTCATTTCTAGCTGATAATTCTGCTAAAATTATTTAGCAGAATTATCAGCTAGAAATGAAATACAGAACTGTTTCATTCAAATACAAATAAGAAATAAGTATTTGCAAGCAAAATTAAAAACGCATTCCTATGGATCCTTTAAAATAAAGTCTTAGAATAAAACAGATCATGGATTAAACGTGCTTATATGCATTGTACAAGTTTCTGCGACACGATAAGAGAGCTAAAATACATTCTTAAGATAGTCCAGCTACACGGATATAAAAAGGAAGAGATAGAGGATCTTATGTCATCCTTCCAATCCACTGCACGGCATTCTCCCAAGGTTGACCGTAATAAATGAATAGTACTTAATTACATCCCATTTTTGAGCAAGATACACAGATCTACCGCCAGGTCTAATAACTTTCACATTGTATACCGGTGCAATCCCACTATTTTCAAACTTTTAAGAAACAATAAAAAGGAGAAGGATCAGAATTCAACAATGGGTATATATTCGGTGCCTTTACATGACCAACGATTCGATTCCAGGCTAATTTACGTGGGTGTGATAATGCGCGGTCTAAAGAAAAGGCTCAAGGAACACAAATATACGGTCAATAGGAACCTTGATAACACTGTGTTGTCATCGTACGCAAAGCAAGATATTAACGTGCAATGGGATTAAGTGGCAATTATAAAGACAACGACTAATAGGCAAACAATCAAACTCTAGAGAGATTGGAAATCTATAAAGCGCACATGAAAACTGGTTGCATAAACCATAGAGACGCCGACTCATTGTCTACTGCGTGGAGGCCCTTTTACAATTATTAATTTTTCACTATTTATTTGATTTATTTGTTAATTTTTCATTAGTGCGTCCGCTAGGGCGTTTTCCGTTAATTTTTGTTTTTTGTATTTATTTCGAATATATTTTATAAAAAATTTTACACACCTGAACCATTTACGGTGCGATCATGCAAAAGATCGGCAAACAAATGTTTTCGAACCCCTTCTGGGCTCTGCTTCAGGTTCAAATCAGTTTCTATAAAGACGTTCGATATCCGTTAGACGTAGAAATCCGTTCGATCATGTTGTTTAAAGCTTGAATTTGAGTTGTAGGTTTAAAGCTTTAAACGACATGATTGAATGGATTTCTACGTCTAACGGATATCGAACGTCTTTATAGAAACTGATTTGAACCTGAAGCAGAGCCCAGAAGGGGTTCGAAAACGTTTGTTTGCCGATCTTTTGCATGATCGCACTGTAAATGGTTCAGGTGTGTAAAATTTTTTAGTCATTCCGGTGCAATGAAAAGTGAATTTATTTTATATATTCTATATTTAATATTCTCTATTCTCTATATAGCTCTATATTTAATATTCTATTTTTGGTAACTGAGGATGATCATTGAAAAACGATTGAAAATGTTTTTATTTTATTAAATTTTGCTGGATTTATATCTGTGTAGTTTATTTTTCAACTTATTCTACTTTCAGTATGTATTTATTATATATTAGAATAAAACAATTATAAGTATCATTAGATTCAAGTAAAAGCAATTTAGTCTTTGTTAAGTGGAGCATATCATTTACAATCCAATCAGGGAAACATTTCAGGGACACATTTATTTATTGATTCAGTGAAAATGATGTCTAAAACTGATTAACTTCAGTTATTTTTTAAAATTTATTTATTTATTGATATATAAATTGGTGATATATATTGACATCTTAATAAAATTGCTGTATTCAAATATTGATTCTACAATCAAATATTAAAAATAGGCAAAACAGTCAGTATTAAAAATAAAGACAATCCCTGGAAATTGGGGATGTCTGGTGACCCTACTTTTGTTTATCTTTTAAGCTTTCTAAAAACCAGAAAACAACTGTTCTGAAAATCTTGAGAGATTAAAAGATTTGGCCTCTGTAACAGAAGACTGAATTATTTATACATATATCAGTATGTTATGATTTTTCAAACTCTTAAATATTAAGATTACTGTAAAATAATATGAAATAAATTCTGAGTATCTATAGTCTCAAACATAAAATCTTATTAGAAATTAATTTTAATCAAATGGTACTCAGTTATTTTTTATTAATATGTTACTGCTAAAAATTTCCCAATTAAAGACCCAATTTAATATTTGAATATAAAGTTTCCAAATGTTTTAATTTATATTTTTTTACAGTGAATATATAGTATATTCATTTGGAGAGAGAAAGCAGATTTCACAAATTAATGATAAACTTCTCAAGCCACAATAGCTTGTATGTATAGGGGAAGAATCCTGTCAAACTGAATAATTTGAATAAGAATTACTTATTCAAATTATTATATATTAGTTGTGTATTATATGTTATAGTACAGTAATCAGATCTTTGCATCAAGTTAAGAGTACAAAATTGTATATTTAGTAATTCACAGATACCAATTGCTTCTCTACTTCATATTTATGGAAAAGATCCATTGACAATTATTCAATGGTCTCTGTAAAGATGGTATTATATTGAGATTTAACTTGTTTTATTATATGACTCCACTGAAATAGTGATACTAATGTTATTTGGAATATTAATTAAATCAATGTATGTGAATAACAGAGGTTTCACTGTAATTTTAACATTAATATCCTGTATTATTTTCTGAAAAATGAATTCATTTCTTAATAAATTTCAAGACCTGTTTATTATTATAAAATTCTAAGATTTACTATATTAGAATTCCAAATGAAAAATTCCTGCTAATTTTTAACAATAAGTACTGTATATTTAAATTATATACAAACTAAACCATGGCTTTCTATGTAATATATCCCAAAACAAAAACCAATGCTAAGGCTATATGCAGGTGTCAACAAGATGTTTTGTATAAAATGATATTCACCTCAAGTAAAAAAGGAAAATTAATGATCAATCAAAATACCATATTTTATGCCTATAAGATGCAAATTTTGTCTAAAAACAAGAAAATATTCTCCCACAGGATGATGAATGCTCCAAACAGCCTACAGTACATTTTAGGTAATCTCAACCTAGACCAACTCTCAAATAAAGATATTTTAAAATTAAACACACACTATTATTATTATTATTATGTTGGGTTTTGTGAGTTATACTCGGTTCACACCGGTGGCTGTGTACTATGCTGGACCAGAGTCAAGGCATAGCAACCAAAACAAAACTAAAATTAAATAAGTGTGTCAGTGTGTGTGTCTGTATTCAGGAATTTCCTAACAATATGGCATGTATTCAATATAGTGGCCTTCTGTAGTGT
>NW_019385255.1:65230-85139 GCF_000671375.1 Centruroides sculpturatus | reverse complement strand
TTATTATTATTATTATTATTATTTTTTTTTTTTTAAATTAAATTAAATTTTTTTGTTATAGAGTAACAGCTTTTGTATGTTTTCATGTAAATTTTAATTGTAAATGATTTTATTTAAACTCCTGTTTTTCCTTGAAAAATAAAAGCATGCATACTAACATTACTTTTTTAACCAGAATACAGTAAAAAACAATTTGGAGGTCAAAGCTGCAGAATGGATTAAATATACTAAATACTTTTTTCTAAATATTCTGTGCTGAAATTGGAGTGCATCTCTTATATACCATAACACATGGAAATCCTTTAAAATAAGTTCTGATCAGGAGTTTCAAATTATTACAAATATAAATTTTCTAATCTGGCTAGATTTCTGAATATTTTTAATTGAATTGAATACAAAGTTTAAAAACTGAGTGCAAAGATGTGACCATTAACTGTGGAATGGCAGTTATTGATTATCTGATTTAAAGTGGAATTAAAATAACCCAAAATTAAAATAAGAATTTTTCCTTGAGAAAAAACTTTTAAAATAATTATGAACTAACTCAAAGATGCCAATATGAAAAGTATTTGTGTTGATTTTTGTTGAAGCTATTAGAAATTAAAAACCTCATATTTTATTTTAAAGTTATATAAAAAGAAGGAAATAACATGCTAATTCTCTATTATAGTGAAGTTACATAAAAAATGATCACATTATACTAATATTTATGTAGGACCAAACACAGTAACTCAATATTCTTTCATTTCATTGTAAGAGATAAAAGATTCATAATGAGAAATTATATAACTGACACTAGACATGCAAAAAATATATATATATATATATATAATTTACGCAACCTTATTAAACATATTTGTTGTTGCTCTTTATTGTCAAAATCTTTACAAAAACATCAAATATAAAATTTTGAACACAATTTAATAAACATCAGTTAAAGTTTGTTAATTTTAAAATTTATTAGATTTTTGTTAAAATAAATTCTTTTTGATGTTATAATGTAAACATCAACAGATGAGGAGCATCTTAATCAAAATTAAAGATTTATTTTTATAATTCTTAAATACTTAACTCTGGATGAGTATCATTGAGGTTTAAGTAGCAAAGTATTATTTTTAATTTTTTTTGTTCTGTTTTTCAGGCAACAATAAACACATAGCAAACATTACATGCATTTGGAATATTTTCATTCAATAATTTGAGCTTGTTTGGTTATCACATCCCATAATACTCACTGAATATAAATTTTAAGTTTTTTTTCAATTAATAAGTAAAAATTAAAAATAGAAAGGAGTATTTATGTTGATAATGATGAAGATATAACAAATAAATTGTTTTGACAGGGCAAAGAAGACAACCCTGTCCTCTCAACATGCAAGAAAAATAATTAATCTATACCTCAGGTCATAAACAAAAACTGCACGTATGAAATGCACATATAATATTTATAATGATCAGAGCATTATTATATGCAGAGCTTGTCGTCAACATTTTAAAAATTTAATAACATTTTTTGATTTATATTTTGTTATTTTTTTTTTGCTTTTATAGAAATGAGTAAATTTTCATTCTTTGTTATTTATTTTTTGTATTTAATAGATAAAGTAAGTTATAATTAACTATCATAGAACAGAAAAAATTTCTTACAAGTTAGATCAAAAATAATCACAAATTCACATGAAGTGAATGATAAACCTTATGCAGTGTATTTTTTTTTGTTTTTTTCACCAAAAACATTTCATTTTTAGTGAGTATTTTTGCATATCTAATAGATAACCAAGCCACAGGTGCAAGAAACAGTATTTTTAAATTTTATAGATTGTTTGGGATAATCATACACTCCAAGCTCACAGTATATTTCTTAGATAGGAAAATTCAATGTCTATCAAAAACAATTTTTCTTTTTCTTGTTTTTTTTTTGTCAAATTTTGTGTAAGCAATGTAGACATAATGTAAGTAACATTTTAAGAAAGTGTTTTGTCCAAGATTGTTTTTTTTTCATTGTAAGGTAATTAAAATGAAAAAAACCAACCATTGTAATGTTAACATTTACATAAGGTTTGTTTGTTTACATTAGATATAAAAAGATAAATATTTGTTTCTTATTGTTTTTGTTTTGTTTATTATACTTGAAACACCTTATTATAACATATCATAAAGCAATAATAAGTAAATATAGTTGAACCTGTCTATCTCAAACATGTTTATTCTGAATTTATTCCCCCCTGCATTTTCAGTCTAAATTCAATATATTTTCTCCCAAAATCACTATATCTCAAATTATGACTGTCAATTACAAATTCAAAGCTCAGCAACTACATTTTGATAGTATAATTTATACTATCAAAATGTGGTTACTGGAGCTTTCAAATTTTTCAGCTACAATCTGTAGTTGAGAAACACCTCTTGTAATACAATACATAGTTGCAATTAATGTTGCTTTTCTCTGATTGGTTACAAGTTTGGCTTGTGTTGTATTGGTTGAAGAAAGGCAGGCATCAGAAACTATGGACAAACTATTTGTTAAGATATGTCAAAAATGCTCTATTTATATCTTATACAGGTATATAATACACTTGCTATTGTATTAATAAAATACCTTATTTCCAATCAAACCTATTACTGTTTACTATGTAGGAACCTTTAAATCAAGAAACCTGTTTATCTTAAACTTTTTCTTATACCTGTGAGATTTGAGATAGACAGGTTCAATTGTACACTTCTTTTGAAGAAATAATAAACTGTATTAAAGTCATAAAAAACAATTTTATGTGGATGTGGTGCACACCCACAATAACCAAAGTGATGATTGCAGAGCAGTTGGTAGTCATCCAAGATTAAAATGTTAAAATGTAATTTTAAAAGAATGTTTAGTATAATTGAAACATAAATGTTAATAATTAAATAATATAATTTGGACAAGATTAACAATTAACTCAATAGGGTAAAAAATTTTGCAAAACAAATAATCTTTTTAAATAAAAACAATTATTAATGCAAACATTAAGAAATAAATTTAAAATGATGACATTTGAATATTGAAGCAAAAATGAAACAAGATAAAATAATGATTATATTTTTAAATGCAATGATATACAGTATATTATAACAAAAACAAATTGGAAGAATCAGACATAAAAAATTTATTAGAAATGATTGTTATTGTTACTAAACAGGGTGGGGCCAGTAGGATAAAGGCACTGCGACCTAAAAAGTCCATTTCAGAAATGTTAAGAAAAAATACAAAATAAGTTTAAACAATAGAAATGGAAACATTATATAAATATGAACTAATTTATGGTAGGAAAATTTATATATTTAAATCATTTGTAATTATTTTAGTATTTCTTATGACTTAGCTACATGAAATAACATATTTAATCATTAATAATCAAGTTGGTATTTGAAAAATTTTATTATACTTGCACGATTCTATCTTATGACTACTTTAAAAAAACAGATATTTGACTAGTTCTATGTTAGCATTTTCAGATATTATGATAATCTGATTCTCAAACAATGCACACTTCAGTACTTTTACAGTTAAAATATTTTGTTTTTTTTTAAATATATGATATTAAAAAAAAAAACAAAATATTTTAACTGTAAAAACAAAACTTTTTGATTTTTCATTAAGTCAATTTTACAAACCCCTGATATTCAAGTGTTTATAAAATTCATTTAAGTAAAGATTCATACTTAAGAACAACCAGCCATTTATTAAGTAAACATAAAAATAGTCACATCAATTACATATCCACTACATATTCTGACTAAATACTATACTAAGATTCTATTCTATAAAATTGATGTTACATATCATTTATAACTAAGGATATGCAATAGTAAATAATCTATTTCACAATTCACTCCAGTAACACTCACAAAATATTATTTTAAATCTTGTATTTATGATATTTTAATATTAATGTAAAGGCTTGGATGCATAGTTTCAACAAATATTGTCATCTTCATTTATCACTTACTGATGGCAGATGACATCATTCTTTTGTATGAAAACAGATAAGTTTTGTACAATTAAATTAAGGCTATTATTTATTTTTACTGACATTAATAAACTATATTCTGTTAATAAAACTCAATCAACATTAAAGAAAAACTAATGTTAAACTGTCTTTTTTTTTTAAAGAAAAAGACAACTTAAAAGTAATGACAAAATATCACTAAATTCTTATTAATGAATAAAAACAGAACAACAACATGCAAATTTATTTTTTTAAAGATGATTGATATTGCTAAATTTCAAAATTTCAAAAATTTTGAGTTCAAACTATTCAGAACCATAAGAATAGCATATCACAGCTACTAAAGTTCAAGGAGTCAAAATTCATTGTAATAAAATATTTTTTGAGACAATTTGTCTCATTGTCTTAGAATGCTCAAAAATTATTTTATAGTTGAATGGTAGTCATTTTATAGGGGAAGTGCTGTTCTTAAGGTTTGATCTGGTAATGAAATAGTCTGTCTTGAACAAAAATTCATTAACTTTATTTTCACCCAGCTGATTTTTAAGAAAAAAAAAAAAAACCCCTAAACATTTTCAGTCTACTTCTAAGACCTGCTTCAGGTGAAAATTTTTTCAAAACAGATGAACTTCTAATGCTTTGATGTTCTAATATGCTGAACACAGAAGAATTCACACGTAAATTTGAATTTAAATTTTATAGGATGCAGCCAAGTGTAAAGTTCTAAAACCATTTTTATAGTGACATCATAGGGCCTGCCTCACTGTGAAATGTACCTCTCCTCCTTAGAAGCAGGATCACTATATAAACTTTAAGGTGAAGTGCATTTCACAAATGTGGCAGACCCTCTTTGATACGTCATTATGAAAATTTAAATTCAAATTTACATGTGAGCTCTTCTGTGTTTGACATAATAGAACATCAAAGCATTAGAAGTTCCATCTGTTTTTAAAAAATTTTCAACTGAAGCAGGTCTTAGAAGTAAACCAAAAATGTTTGTTTTTTCGGAAAAATCAACTGGGTGAATATAAAGGTAGTGAATTTTTGTACAATACAGTATAGTCCAGTTTCTGGAAAAGTTTTATTTTAATGTCTTGAAAACCGTTTTATCACAATAAATTTTGACTCCATGAACTTTAGTAGTGAAAGTGTTATTCACATCAAAAATCACAATCAGTAATCTAGAAAAAAATCAATTCAAAACTGTAAAAAGCTAAAACTAGACAACTAAAATATAATAAATATCAACGTTTAATTCAACAATTAATTATAATTATACAGATAACATTTTGGCTAAGTTTATCAGCCATTTTTGAATTCAAAACATGGAGCAAAAAATAGAATGGTTACAAAACAAAAACATAATTGAATGGACATTTACATTCAAAAAGATTAACTAGAATAAAGATCGAAAGATAAATGTAGCTTAAAATATTTAATTGTAATTAATTTAATTAATTAATGCAATTTTGATATACACGCATTGAGGGCTTAATTAACTGCATTGATCAAGGGATACCTGTATACATACATACATACATACATACATACATACAAGTATCCCTTGATTAATTGAGTAATTTAATGAGTAATTTAAAAATAAAATGAAGCCAGAGCTCCCTTGCGGATTAAGAAAAGGACAAATGAGGGCACGTTCCCAATGTTCGGGTGTCCATCTGATATAATAGTGAGGTTGAGGCTGAAGTTTTAAACGTGAAAACGTGTACATCAGACATTCAGCGCCACTTTCCTGTAAGCCTAGAAGTTTGACAGTGGTGTTTGGAATGTTGAGCATAATTCCACTGACTATCCAAACACCATTGTCAAACTTCTAGGCTTACAGGAAAGCGGCGGTGAATGTATGACGTACATGTTTTCATGTTTAAAACTTCGGCCTCAACCTCACTAACACTCAACTAAATGAGCTTTCAGCTCTTCTTTCTGGGTGTCTTCTCAGAAGATAAAATATACAGTATATATATNACAGTATATATATATATATATATATATATATATATACTGTATATTTTATATAATGTATGTACAGTGCTCTTTTTTATAGTCTGCAGGTGCAGACTATAAAAACTGGTATGGATCATTAGAGTGTGACAGAAAAGTACAAAATGGCTGCCTTCCGTGCCCTTGTCCAAAGGGCCTTTCTCTATTGCAGTAGTGTGGTGGATAGGCAAAAAGAAATTAATAGAATATTACATATTGCCAGATCTCTAAAATACAGAGCAGATATGATAACAACATTGATCAGAAATTAAAAAATAAACAAAACTAAGGCTCAAGGCAGAGATTTCGACACAATCAGAAAGTTCACTTATGATAGAAAGAAAAAAGCCATCATGAAGGAAATCTCAGCCTGCAAAAAGTCCAAGTTAGTTTTCAAGAGAGCTCCTAACCTGTACAAATTATTAAGGAACAACAAAGACAGCATGGATAAAGAAAAAAGAATAGGAGTGTACAAGATTCCGTATGAAAATTGTGAACTAGACATTAATAAAAATTACATTGGTGTCACTAATAGGAACTTAGGAGTCAGATTAAAAGAACACAAATACAATATCAGCAAGGGATCTAATGCCACAACACTATCGCAAATGGCACAAGTTGAGGGCTCAGTTGTCAAATGGGACAAAGCAAGTATTATTAAACCAGTACATTCACCGACATTGGCGATTTGCGCCAAAAAAATTGAAATATATAAGAGCAGGTTACATGATGCATGCATTAATTCTAAAGATTCAGAAGAGTTGCCTTTGGCATGGAAATACTTAATCAAAAGATTAGAGAGCTCTTAATTTAATGCCTTGATTTTAGTATTTTTGAATATTCTTGCATTTTATTGAATTTTATGTAAAGTATTTTTATATAATGTTTTAATATTTAATTATCCTATGCATATATTTATATACATATTTTGTTATTTATAAGAATATTTTTCTTTATGTATGTATGTATGTATGTATATATATATCATTCGTTATTTTTATTTGTATTTAAATTTTTGTTCTATTTTATTTATATTCGAATTTTCTTAGCCTGATGATGGCCAACAGATTTGACTGAAAACGTTTGCTTTTTCATTAAATTTTCTCAGCAAATTAAGGTGTGTTTTTTGATTTATACTCTGCTGAGTGAGTGTATCTCAACTGTAACCTAGTATTTGGTAAATAAATATTGTAAATACATGTGTTGACATTAGAAACATAATAATAAAATGCATTTAGATAACTATTCAACCAGCTTTTTATTCTTTACAGCATTTATATTTTGGCATTATTTATCTATTTCTGCATTGAATTTGCTGTTTGCACTTTTATGGTTGTATATTAAATGTTTCTAATTTCACAGGATGCAGGCTCCCCTTCACAGCAGCTATGCGAGTCATGTGCCTCAGGCTATGGCAGACAAATAAAGCATATAAAACCATCTACTGAACCTATTAACAATGCTATCTTATGTGCAATCTATAGCCAGAGAAAATGCATGGATAAATCAAAGACATACAAGTCACAGATGCTTCGTAAAACCCAGTGTTAAAATATAGTTCAAGTCACCCGTGACTCGTAATGCCAAACTGCTTAAATATTTTTCTACTGTAGTCTTCAGGTTGTTAAATAAGCAAGAAAACACTAACAAAAAAATTACCTTTAAAATATAAATTTTAAATTAGAAATTATAACAATAAATCTGATTTTTATATAAGCAAGAAAACACTAACAAAAAAATTACCTTTAAAATGTAAATTTTAAATTAGAAATTATAACAATAAATCTGATTTTTATATAAAAATACATAGTTTGTGTTTGTATTCTCAAAAAACTTTAAAATAAAGGAAGTAACTTGCATTGATTATTAGACTAATTCAAGCTTAACTAATCTTTATATAAAGAAAGTATTAGTGGCACATTTTAAATGAAATCATAGGTAAAATACAGTCTGTTGTTTTAAGTTAATACATGACTATTTAAACAATAATCACTTCTTTAATATGAAATCTTAAAACATAATTTAAAAAAAAAACACAGAAATACAGTTATAAAATTAGTTTATAGTTCTATTATTTATAGCAATGGAAGTCTGATGATCTCATGTCTTATGACTGTTTAAGTTGATGATAGTATTAATTTAGACAAAGAATCAAGAATTATCTATGCTGATTAATAAAACAAGTGACATGAAAACAAATTTGTTGTCAAGCTATTTATTAAACATGTATATTATTAATAATAAATAAATTAATTAAATATTGACAACAAGCTACTAACTACTAACTAGCTCAGAAAAACTCATTAATTTAACATTCCAATTAAAAAAACAAAAAGAAATGTACTGTATTAATGAAATTACCACATGACCAACTTGTTAATAAATAAATAACTACTGAAGTGTTAAATATTAATATTTAAACTACACGTTTGTCTGGAGACACTGGACAGATAGATTTGATTAAAAAAGAAGAAAAAAGTTAATAAATGTAATAAATAAGGTTAATAAATGTAAAAATGACTAATTTAATCTGAATTGAAGAGTATAATTAAGGAATTAATAAAAAAAAAATCTTTTATAAATTATAATTTTAAATCATTTTCAAGCTTAAAGTTAAATATATTGTAAAACCTACATAAACAGAAATAAAAATATTGAAAATAATGTTTTCATTGTCATCTCATATGTTCAATAAAAAAAAAGTAGACAATTCTTCTCAAACTGCACTTACTGTAAAAAATAACTAACATTTAACATGCAGGTTTCATTCGTCATAAATAAAAAAATTCTTCTTTCGATCCTGACGAAGGTCAATTAATTTGGTCAAAAACTTTAGATTACATTAATAAAATAGACTGCATGTTAAAGGTTAGTAAAAAGTAGTTATTTTTTGTAGTAAGTGCAGTTTGAGAAGAATGTATGATGGCAACACTGGCCAAAAATTATCGAAAATTGGTTTTGAAGATTTGTAGGAATGAAGCTAAATTGAACTTTTTAATGAAATGCAAAAATTGCAATGTAGTCCCTATGTCTATATGAAGAATACACATGCCTTATGGCTGCACTTTGCTTCTCCCAAGATTAAGATTATTATGTTTAAGAAAAGCTTTTCGTGCTACACGGCACAGAAAATATTATCTGCTGAAAAAACTGGTAGAATTAGAAAACAATCTATATGATATAGATCCAAATTTACAAGGAGACGTTAATAACAGAGTGGTAAATTTATCGAATCAAGTGACTGAAAGAATGCATAAAAACTATAAGAAGAAAATGAAGAGGATAAAAATGCAGCAACAGAGCAGCATAAGACAACAGGCCCCCCTCAATAATATGCTGGGATAATATTACACCACTACCGTGCATCAATGAAGCCTGCAAACTGGCCCAAAATACATTCCGCAGCCTCATGTACAAAAAGATCATCCTTGATGTAGAACAAGCAATAGAAGGACTAAGTGAACTCAAGAAAAAGATATTCAGATGGAAAACAGCATTTAAATAGAGAACGAATACGCAAGAGCAAACCACAGTCCAATATGAAAAAATATAAGAGAAAGCAGAAAATGGATAAACAAAAATGATGTAGTGCTCACAAGAGCAGACAAGTCGAAGGACATGGTATTAATGAAAAGAGCTACATATAATAAGCTCTTATTAAGATACATAAAAGAAACGCAATGCAGGGTTGCACACCCAAAAGCTCTTGAGCAATTACAAGCAAGAGTCAAACGTTTTTCTAACACAACCCTAGCAAAAGAATGTGGAATGAAGAAGATAGTAGTTCCCTCCCCATCAGTTCCAAGGTTGTTTGGGTTTGCCAAGACACATAAACCAGAAAAAAGCATAATGCCAATAGTTGATAAATGCTGCTTACCTACGATACTTCTAGAAGGGATACTCAAAGGTTTATTAACATGCACATGTCTCCACATAAATACAGCATAAAACAGCCACTAGAATTGCTCCAGAAAATGAAAAATTTGAAATTAAAAGAAAAAAGTTATATGACAGTACTAGACTTCAAGGCTTTATACCCCTCAATTAAACAAGAGCCATGCTTTTGCCATCTGAGAGACTTCTTTTTGAGCAAAATCGGAAACATGACAAAACTAAGAAAACAGATACTGGAACTGACACACCTAGCTGCATACATATTCGTCAGTTTTCAATTTTAACTATATAACATACACTCAACATAGAGGAGTGGCAATGGGAAGTCCCATATCAGGAGCACTGTGTGAAATGGTACTAAGGACATTAAAGAATACCATCTTAAAGAAATATGAAGGTCATATGCTAATATATGCATGATATGTTGATGATGTCTTGATTGTATGAAAAGAAAAACCAGACATTCAACAATTTCTCAGAGACGTCAACGCTAACAAGTTTGGCCTAGACCTTGAGCTAGAACAACAGAACGATAAAAAGATACACTTCCTAGATATACAAGGGTCATTTTAAAAGTAAAGAACGTTTGTTTCTCTAGATATTTTTATTTAAGATAATGAAACAAAACTTATTTTACAACACATATGATACCTTAGCTATATTTCTACATAGTTGCCATGCAAATTTAAACATTTGTCATAGCGTATCATCAGCTTTTCTATGCCTTCTGCACACTCAATTACCGCCAAGTTCTTGAACCAGTCATTAACAATCTCTTTCAGTTCGTTGTCACTTCCATAGTGATTCCTNTCGAAAAAATTAGATTACGTTAATAAAATAGACTGCATGTTAAAGGTTAGTAAAGGATAGTTATTTTAAGTAGTCAATTGTTGGCCAACACACTTAAAATTCTAATTTTGTATCTAGTTAACTAGCTTATCTGTCACGCATTGCTGTGATCTCAAAAGAAAGGAAATTCAAGCAAACTCGTTATAATAAAATTCAATTTACATTTTATCATTTTTATTAAAACTTATTGTTATTATTCATTTTCATCGGGAAAACATTTCAAAGTGTTGTTTCATTTCTATTTATTTATTTATTGGAGTGCTTGTAGATACATGATATTTTTTGTTTTTTCGTTTAGTGCGTACACGAATAAATCAGAAGGTTTTCTGACGCGTGAGCTGGCCACATACAGTTGTACATGTGAAAAGCACAGATTCTCCAAATCTAGTCCACACACTTGCAGCGATTGTCAGAAGTGCTATATTCCCCATTTTTTAATCCTTTACAATTTTAATTATTTAATTGCTCCTTCCTCTGTTCCTTGGCATGTTGTGAAATTTCTGATAGTTGGATAATAAACCGTTTTATTGTAATTTGTCTTTGAAAAAGGGGAATTCCTAGATCAGTAAAATAGGCGAATTTCCTCCTACAACTTCGGTTGTTGTTCGGGATACAGTTAAGGTTTTAACAAAGTTCAAGTGAATACATAATTAGCAAAAAAATGTTGAAATAAAGTGATTAAACAAAAATTATTACAAATATCGTAAATAACAAATGCATATATAGAGATATTTTTTTGGAAGGGGGAAATGGTCTTCATAATTTGAAATCGATCGAACACACAGTAAAATGCTCGTATACATGCATGCCATCTATCATAGGATAAATGTACTATGCCATAAACCTTTGCGGGAGTGTATTAAAAAACTTCCCAAAGCTTCATGGCAATCGGAAAAACGGTGTGCTAATGCATGAAGGACAGACACACAGACATACATTCATTTTTATATATATAGATTATTTTAGAAAAACTCTGTTAAACCTAAATACTATTTTGTAAAATATATAGTTACTAGTGTTGTAACGAATAGTATATTCGGCCTCAAACCGAATACCGAATATTCGGCCAAACTATTCGGCTTGATTAACGCACGTACGAATTGGCGCGCAAACCGCATTATGGCAAGGATCCTGCTCTCTATTGGCCAGCTGTCACTACGCTTCGCCAATAGCGTTAATTCTTGGCAGTTGTAGTGGACAGACAAGAGTGTCATGGAAGTATGTGATAAATGATATCAAATGTGGATAACGATGAAATGACCTACATGTGTAAATAACGGAAAAAGAAGAGAGAAGGACCACCAAGTGAAAATGTGAAAATAAATATGAAATTGAGTCGATAACATAATCGAACAAGTCGAGGCAGCTTATTGAAATGAAATTCACGGCTGTCAATGCCAAACAATTGTTGTCATAGACTTCGAAAAGCTAAATGCTTGTAACGAAAGTCACTTAGCGTGCACGGGCTAAAGCCTGGGGCCGTTCGGGCTATCAAGCTGTCTCGAATCTGTGAAATCATAACTGTGACTTATATCGACGTCCTATCTGTCTCTTTCCTCCGTTATCACCAGGCTGAGTCACGTAATTGTAAAATGGGAACTCTACGACGAAAAAGTGACGAATCGAAAGTATCGTGAGCGCGTATTATGATGTATGCACAGGCATACGTGGATTAGAGCGATAGAGGAAAGAGAAAGGGAAGAGCAAAGACGAGCGCTTAAAAAGAAGGATAGGCAGGATCAGACCCTCAGATGTGCGAGGATTCTCCAACGATAGACGTGTACGTGTGCTGATCTTTGTAATTATAAATTGTGAATACATATGACCAATATTATTTTCTTTTTTATTTTGAGCATGTCATAAATTATAAATAAATATAAACAAACAACACTAACTCGATAACATTAAATCTAAATACCAAAACGATTAATTTACTGTGTTTTTGTTATTTATTACTCCTGTTTTTAGGTATTTGGCCGAATAATGAAAAATAGGCCGAATAGTAACCGAATATTCATTACATCGCTAATAGTTACAAATTATTCCATAAAATGTTTACAAAATGAAAAATCAGGAAAGACAACTTTTGATAAACAGAACATTAATTCTATCAATTATGTCTAAAAATATCTTGAAAGTAATATATGTGAAATTGATTTTGCTATAATGGTCATAATATGAAGTATACTTCTGCAAGTTGTATACATATTGCAAAATATAACAAAACAATGCTCAATCTTATTTTCTAAAATTCAAACAAACAACCAGATTCTTAGACTATATTAAGGCTAATAAATTATTAAAGAATTTTATATATTTCTGGAATTTAAAGTTGTTTCATTAGAATTTAGATATAAAATAATCAAAGATCATTAAGTCAAAAAAATACTCTTTAAAATAAAGAAATCTCTCAAAAATGATAAACATTCTCAAAATCAAATCTGATTTTCAGCTTGTTTATCAATGAAACATACTCACTATATTTGTTCAATTGTTAAAAATACCATTCTTTTAGAACAACAATTCAAAGAAATTTGGTCATGAGAATGCTTATCATATCATTTTCAATAGCTTTTTTTTTATTTTATTTCAATACCAAATTGTCACCAAATTTGGTTTAAAAAAAAATTGCAACATCCAATATCAATTGTAATTTTAAAAAATGTTTATAGAAATGTAATTTTCAAACAATTTTATAAATTAGAAATTTAAATTTATAAGATTTGAAATCTTCAATAAATACATTATATGTTCAATCAATTTCAATCCCCAATATTATTTCTAAAAGTTGAAATATTGTCAATTGATATCTTGGTTTTGCATAAAATACTAAAAATTTTATTATTTGGTTACAATAAAATTTCAGTAAACTCATATAAACAACAATGTTATATATTTGTTATTCTTATGCAACACAACTTTATATATTCATTTTATATATAGGTGGCCCAAAAACCAGTTAACTGAGATACATAAAATTGCTTTAAGAATAGTTATGAAGCAACCAAATCCCAAATAGCATGCAGCTGTTCCAAACTGGTTTTAACCATTCTTAAAATAAATTTACTATCCACATAAGTGTACCTCCTGTAACAACTTGAGAAACCACTAAATCGGGTATCCAATCTGTGGCCCAATAAATGTGTTAACAAAACCGACAAATTAAAAAAATTTATTTCAGCGGCATAAACTCAAAAAAGAAGTTTCACAAAGCCATAAACCTTTGTACATATTTTATTTTTGAGTGGAAAGGAAATATTTTCAAATACTTGGAAATGTGTGAATGAGGAAGGAATACTAAATAAAGCTAAAGTTGTGACTCAAAGGATTATATACTCAAATTCGGAGAAAGGAGAGAAAAGCCAAAAGATAAAAAGTAGTGAGAAAGGTTAAATAGACCTTCTGTTATGCAAATGTTGACCCTTAATTTTCCAACCATCTTCATTTCTTTATCTTTTGTCCTTCTCTCCTTTCCCAGCATTTGGGTCTATACTATAAACCTTTGAATCCCAAGTCCAGCTTTATTTAGTTAGTCTTCCTTCCAGCATTGCAAGATTTGGCTACCCTTGTTTTTAGTTTGGCTTAAAAAATATCATTTGGTGCATTGGCTACTTTTTGGGCTATATATNTTTCATTGTCATCTCATATGTTCAATAAAAAAAAAGTAGACAATTCTTCTCAAACTGCACTTACTATAAAAAATAACTAACATTTAACATGCAGGTTTCATTCGTCATAAATAAAAAAATTCTTCTTTCGATCCTGACGAAGGTCAATTAATTTGGTCAATCATTTTCAAGCTTAAAGTTAAATATATTGTAAAACCTACATAAACAGAAATAAAAATATTGAAAATAATGTTTTCATTGTCATCTCATATGTTCAATAAAAAAAAAGTAGACAATTCTTCTCAAACTGCACTTACTGTAAAAAATAACTAACATTTAACATGCAGGTTTCATTCGTCATAAATAAAAAAATTCTTCTTTCGATCCTGACGAAGGTCAATTAATTTGGTCAAAAACTTTAGATTACATTAATAAAATAGACTGCATGTTAAAGGTTAGTAAAAAGTAGTTATTTTTTGTAGTAAGTGCAGTTTGAGAAGAATGTATGATGGCAACACTGGCCAAAAATTATCGAAAATTGGTTTTGAAGATTTGTAGGAATGAAGCTAAATTGAACTTTTTAATGAAATGCAAAAATTGCAATGTAGTCCCTATGTCTATATGAAGAATACACATGCCTTATGGCTGCACTTTGCTTCTCCCAAGATTAAGATTATTATGTTTAAGAAAAGCTTTTCGTGCTACACGGCACAGAAAATATTATCTGCTGAAAAAACTGGTAGAATTAGAAAACAATCTATATGATATAGATCCAAATTTACAAGGAGACGTTAATAACAGAGTGGTAAATTTATCGAATCAAGTGACTGAAAGAATGCATAAAAACTATAAGAAGAAAATGAAGAGGATAAAAATGCAGCAACAGAGCAGCATAAGACAACAGGCCCCCCTCAATAATATGCTGGGATAATATTACACCACTACCGTGCATCAATGAAGCCTGCAAACTGGCCCAAAATACATTCCGCAGCCTCATGTACAAAAAGATCATCCTTGATGTAGAACAAGCAATAGAAGGACTAAGTGAACTCAAGAAAAAGATATTCAGATGGAAAACAGCATTTAAATAGAGAACGAATACGCAAGAGCAAACCACAGTCCAATATGAAAAAATATAAGAGAAAGCAGAAAATGGATAAACAAAAATGATGTAGTGCTCACAAGAGCAGACAAGTCGAAGGACATGGTATTAATGAAAAGAGCTACATATAATAAGCTCTTATTAAGATACATAAAAGAAACGCAATGCAGGGTTGCACACCCAAAAGCTCTTGAGCAATTACAAGCAAGAGTCAAACGTTTTTCTAACACAACCCTAGCAAAAGAATGTGGAATGAAGAAGATAGTAGTTCCCTCCCCATCAGTTCCAAGGTTGTTTGGGTTTGCCAAGACACATAAACCAGAAAAAAGCATAATGCCAATAGTTGATAAATGCTGCTTACCTACGATACTCCTAGAAGGGATACTCAAAGGTTTATTAACATGCACATGTCTCCACATAAATACAGCATAAAACAGCCACTAGAATTGCTCCAGAAAATGAAAAATTTGAAATTAAAAGAAAAAAGTTATATGACAGTACTAGACTTCAAGGCTTTATACCCCTCAATTAAACAAGAGCCATGCTTTTGCCATCTGAGAGACTTCTTTTTGAGCAAAATCGGAAACATGACAAAACTAAGAAAACAGATACTGGAACTGACACACCTAGCTGCATACATATTCGTCAGTTTTCAATTTTAACTATATAACATACACTCAACATAGAGGAGTGGCAATGGGAAGTCCCATATCAGGAGCACTGTGTGAAATGGTACTAAGGACATTAAAGAATACCATCTTAAAGAAATATGAAGGTCATATGCTAATATATGCATGATATGTTGATGATGTCTTGATTGTATGAAAAGAAAAACCAGACATTCAACAATTTCTCAGAGACGTCAACGCTAACAAGTTTGGCCTAGACCTTGAGCTAGAACAACAGAACGATAAAAAGATACACTTCCTAGATATACAAGGGTCATTTTAAAAGTAAAGAACGTTTGTTTCTCTAGATATTTTTATTTAAGATAATGAAACAAAACTTATTTTACAACACATATGATACCTTAGCTATATTTCTACATAGTTGCCATGCAAATTTAAACATTTGTCATAGCGTATCATCAGCTTTTCTATGCCTTCTGCACACTCAATTACCGCCAAGTTCTTGAACCAGTCATTAACAATCTCTTTCAGTTCGTTGTCACTTCCATAGTGATTCCTGGCTAAAAAATCCTTCAATTTTGTAAAAAGATGAAATCACTTGGAGCCTAGTCCAGGCTATAAGAAGGATGTTCAAAAACTTCCCACTTAAACTGCTGAAGCAAGTTCTTCGTCAATGCAGCAGCATGCAGACGTGTGTTATCCTGAAGAAGCACAATGCCTCTGGACAACAATCCCTGCCATTTGTTTCAAACTGAAGCTTCCTTCATCACATTACCATAAACCTCGGTTATCTGTCTGTAAATTTCGATAGGGAGGACTTTTTTCACATTCAAAAAGCGTATTACACTACAAACCTCACACTTGGCGGAATCTTTAATTTTGTCACACATTTCAAAGTCACACTGTAAACAGTAAACGATCGTTGTGGTTTGCTGTTAGCATCAGAATGGCACGAAAACATGGAAAGGTCCATGACAGGGCAATGGAGGGTGGTGGGAGAACTCCACAGCTTGTCAGATCAAAACATTCTTTTCTTTTAGAATGACCCTCGTATCAATGGAAGTAGAAAGAGGAGGGAAAATCACTAAGAAAGCCCACTTATAATCCGTTATTAATACCATGGACCTCCCATGACCCAGCAAGTTATAAACTGACAGCGTTCAAGGCACTTATAAAAAGAGCAAACACGTATTGCAGCAAAGTGCAGGACAGACGTAAAGAATTAGAACACATCAAAAAGTTAGCATGGCAGGTCAGAGTCAATCAGAATAAAATAAAGGCCTTAATCAATAAAACAAGAAAAGACAATAATGAATGTAACAAATGGGGAAGAGTAAGAGAGTACACTGTACTGGAATACATGGCACCCTTAACCAACATTTACAAAGAAATAGGACAGCTACTAACAAAAAAGTACGGGTATTTAAAAGGAACCCAACAGTATATCAGATGCGATGTATGGACAAAGTTCCTATAGACCAGAACCTTATTCCTGGAGTTTACAGAATACCCGTACAAGACGAAAGATGGCAAAAAGAACTGTACTACATTGGAGCTACAAGGAGGTTATTAAAAGAAAGAATAAAAGAGCACAAAAGGAATGTACAGAAGGAGCAACCCGTCGCCAAAGCCGTGATGGGTTGCTCCTTCTGTACATGTTATAGCTGACCCAACAGAGGTATCAATGAAATGGGAAAGAGCAGAAATAATATATAAGGTACAAGACAGGAGACATATTAATATGCAGAAGCCTGGCATATTCATAAGAGCAGTCTAGCAGAACTGGCTATAAACTTCAAAGAATCATATAAAGTATCCACAGCATGGAGAGCAGGTGCATTATGAACGTATCAGCATAAAGAAAAAAGCACAGACAGACAATAGTAGAAGCCAGTTATATCATCTATTTTTTTATTATTATTAATTTGTATTTTTATTTTTGTGTGTTAGTGTATGCATATATTTGTACATTATCAATCTGTAGATTCTATTTATTTATTTTCGGACTTGCGCAATAAGTGCTGAGAAAGCATTTAATTAATTTAATTAATTAAAGTTAAAACATTCTATAATTGGTTTTGTTTGTCATAGATAAAAAAATTGCTCATTTGATCCTGACGAAGATCAACTAATTTGATCGAAAACATTAGATTACGTTAATAAAATAGACTGCATGTTAAAGGTTAGTAAAGGATAGTTATTTTAAGTAGTCAATTGTTGGCCAACACACTTAAAATTCTAATTTTGTATCTAGTTAACTAGCTTATCTGTCACGCATTGCTGTGATCTCAAAAGAAAGGAAATTCAAGCAAACTCGTTATAATAAAATTCAATTTACATTTTATCATTTTTATTAAAACTTATTGTTATTATTCATTTTCATCGGGAAAACATTTCAAAGTGTTGTTTCATTTCTATTTATTTATTTATTGGAGTGCTTGTAGATACATGATATTTTTTGTTTTTTCGTTTAGTGCGTACACGAATAAATCAGAAGGTTTTCTGACGCGTGAGCTGGCCACATACAGTTGTACATGTGAAAAGCACGGATTCTCCAAATCTAGTCCACACACTTGCAGCGATTGTCAGAAGTGCTATATTCCCCATTTTTTAATCCTTTACAATTTTAATTATTTAATTGCTCCTTCCTCTGTTCCTTGGCATGTTGTGAAATTTCTGATAGTTGGATAATAAACCGTTTTATTGTAATTTGTCTTTGAAAAAGGGGAATTCCTAGATCAGTAAAATAGGCGAATTTCCTCCTACAACTTCGGTTGTTGTTCGGGATACAGTTAAGGTTTTAACAAAGTTCAAGTGAATACATAATTAGCAAAAAAATGTTGAAATAAAGTGATTAAACAAAAATTATTACAAATATCGTAAATAACAAATGCATATATAGAGATATTTTTTTGGAAGGGGGAAATGGTCTTCATAATTTGAAATCGATCGAACACACAGTAAAATGCTCGTATACATGCATGCCATCTATCATAGGATAAATGTACTATGCCATAAACCTTTGCGGGAGTGTATTAAAAAACTTCCCAAAGCTTCATGGCAATCGGAAAAACGGTGTGCTAATGCATGAAGGACAGACACACAGACATACATTCATTTTTATATATATAGATTATTTTAGAAAAACTCTGTTAAACCTAAATACTATTTTGTAAAATATATAGTTACTAGTGTTGTAACGAATAGTATATTCGGCCTCAAACCGAATACCGAATATTCGGCCAAACTATTCGGCTTGATTAACGCACGTACGAATTGGCGCGCAAACCGCATTATGGCAAGGATCCTGCTCTCTATTGGCCAGCTGTCACTACGCTTCGCCAATAGCGTTAATTCTTGGCAGTTGTAGTGGACAGACAAGAGTGTCATGGAAGTATGTGATAAATGATATCAAATGTGGATAACGATGAAATGACCTACATGTGTAAATAACGGAAAAAGAAGAGAGAAGGACCACCAAGTGAAAATGTGAAAATAAATATGAAATTGAGTCGATAACATAATCGAACAAGTCGAGGCAGCTTATTGAAATGAAATTCACGGCTGTCAATGCCAAACAATTGTTGTCATAGACTTCGAAAAGCTAAATGCTTGTAACGAAAGTCACTTAGCGTGCACGGGCTAAAGCCTGGGGCCGTTCGGGCTATCAAGCTGTCTCGAATCTGTGAAATCATAACTGTGACTTATATCGACGTCCTATCTGTCTCTTTCCTCCGTTATCACCAGGCTGAGTCACGTAATTGTAAAATGGGAACTCTACGACGAAAAAGTGACGAATCGAAAGTATCGTGAGCGCGTATTATGATGTATGCACAGGCATAC